>NW_016157129.1:673602-736579 GCF_001687245.7 Rhagoletis zephyria | reverse complement strand
TTTTTTTTTTTTTTTTCATAAAAATATGGTTCATTCCATAACCAGAACAAATTTTCGTCTACATAAATTGTGAACTTTTTAATCTGAATATTTAAAAAAATTCTGGTTATATAATTCTAATAAAACAGTGCAAGTTTTAAGCGACTAAAAATCGCTTTGATTTTTAGAGATTTTTCTCTGGCGGCCTTTGGGTTTTTTCATATGAAAGGTAAAATTTATAATAACTGGCGTTGGTTTTATTTTATTTTGTTTGCAAAAGGCATATGGTAAAAAGTGCAAAACCCCGTCAGCAAAACCAATTCGTTAAAATAGACGATCTTTTAGAGGCTTTTTCTAAGAATTCAGATCAAAAAGTTCAAAATTAAAATAAAAATTTGTTGAATTTTTCAAAGTTTTTTTACAAAATTATGGTTTGTAGCGGTTATGTATGTGAATCTAGTTCTTTCGAGTTTAATAAATATGTCAGGCTACATTTTATTTCGTGTAGTAAAACATCGATGTATCGTTTTTATAACCGATGTTTTATATCATCGATGTTTGTTGTGGGAACATCGATGTTTTATATCATCGATGTTTGTTGTGGGAACATCGATGTTTTCAAACATATATGTTTTAAGAGCGCTGTCGCATCCCTACTCGCCACACACTGTCTCACAAGTAACGAGTTGCGGCGACAAAAGTTTCTCTGTCTGAACCTAGACTAAGCACGAACAAATTTTCGAACATACTTTGTATGGAAGAAAATGCGCGAACAAAAAGTTGCCAAAGATCAACGGTAAGTCCTAGTACTACTAACTTAAACTTTTCTATACTATCTAATGGGCTACAAAACAGCATGCTCAAACATATTCTAAAAGTCTGATTAAAAAGTTTAAAATTTGCATCAACATTTGTTAAAATTCGTCGAATATGCAAACAGGTTTTCGCTACACACCTTTTACAGCTATACTTCTAAGGTATAAAGAATTATATATCATTAGAAAGGTATTTTGAAGCTAAAGCGCAGAAAATTTCTGATATTTCAAATTAGTTTAAAATACATAAAGCGGAAAAATCAATTCAAAGTTTACACTAATACAAATGCCAATGTATGCTTTAATATTGACACTGAATTAAATAAGCGTGATAAGAGACAGTTTAGTAATGCATGTAGATTAGAAGCATAGACAGATGACAGCGGTGATCCGGATTAATGGCGAAGTTGATCTGATTAAAATTGTGCTTTGACAGACGGCAGTAATGAGGATTAAAGAGCCGCCAGGGCTCGAATCGTAACATCCGTTCACGGATCAAAAACGATACGAAAGAAAATTACGTGATACGTCAGGCAGTATAAGCTGAATGGGAAAAAGAGTACGTTCACGTATGTCATAATCCAAAAAATGTGTTTTTACGTAACGAGTAGTACGATATCGTATGTGACGATTCGAGCCCAGGTCGTGGGTTCCAGTCCCGCGGCCAGCAGAATGTTCATTTATTTCTTTTTTATACATTCATTTATTAGTTCCATGTGTTTTTAACGTTGCTTTCAGTTAGTTGTTGTTGACTTGTTTAATAAAATTAAACTCTAATGGACTTATTCATGAAAAATAAAGTAGTTTATAAAAAGTTTTTAAATTCAAAAATGTATGAAAACGTAAATTTTATTTTATTTTTTGTGAATAAGGTCCCTTAGCAGTGGCGCCGTGTTGCTTCTTTGCAAATTTACTTGAAAAAGTGAATTTTCGTGTGAAATAGAAATATACGTTTTGCACAATATGTATATGTGTACATACATATAAAACGCATTTAACTGATGAAAACAAAAATTGTTTTTAAATTCGATGTTTACAAAAAGCTCATAGTAGTTTTATTTTCATTTTGAAGCCCTTTTGCAGTTTTTATACCGCCAAATAGCACATAAATTACGTAATTCACGTAGATATCTTAATATTTCTTCGTTTAAAATGCCAAATTTCCTGGAAATGCATTAAAATTTACAAAAGGAATGTCCCTACTAAGTGCCTACTTTTCGAACATTTCTACCACCATTTTCACACCCAGTGATTTCATTCTTTCCTTCTTCGTAAATCTGTCCTTCGTAAATGCTACCTTTTGTAAGGCAGTGTCAAACCGCGGCTGTCAATAATTATCTAACCTTTAATTATTGAATCATGAATATAGCCATACAATTTTAAATGAAATAATAGTAAAATAAAAAATGTGATATAAAATAAAAAAATGGAAACAAAGTAAAGTAAAATTAAATATTTAACTCAAAAAATAATAAATGCAGAAAAAATAAAACAATTTTTTTTGGAAATCGCTCCAACCGAGGATCGAACCTTACACCTACAGACTCGTAGTACGCAACTTTCACCACTCGGCTACCACGGACGCCAAACTCGCTTGCTTTGTTTGCTTACTTGTACAAAAGACAACAGCTGGCCGTTTTTGTCAGTGTTGTCATTGAAAATTCCTCTGATCCAAGTTACTTCCCAAAAATTAGATAGATAGAGGAAAATGCATGAGTTCATGCAAATAAAGGCTCTTTTTGCAGATAAGCGAGCCCGTTTGTGTTCTGTATAATATTTAAACAAGGACGACACGGTGGACCTGAACCAACTTTAAATCGAAGGTCATAGCCATCATATTTTTTTGCTAATTTGGGTTAATTATGTTATGAATAACTTGTAAAAATTTTATAGCCCATAACTTATCGAGCCGTTTTTGAAAAAATTCATTTTGAATGAGAATTATTCCTTTTCTTTTAAAATTTTCACGCACCCGATGACAAATTGATACCTTACAGTTTATATTTATTTTGTAATGTAACTTGTAAGATTTATATACAATCAAGTTAGTATATGGTTCAAGTGTCTTAGCTTGTTTTATGCACAAAATGCCGATAAATTCAATTCAAATGAGAAGATTGTGCACGCACAACATTTGTTCTTTTTAAGTTTCGAATATAAGTATTCTTTATACTTGAAATAGTTGGTGTCAAGTATATATACAAAACAGTAACATGTTTGCAAGACCAAAAGACCATGCATGCATGTAGGCAAGGGTCTAGGATTTTATAGCGAGCAAGCTGTAGAATCCCTACATTCCGACTTTAAAGCAACTGGGACAAATATAAAGTATTCGTCAAGCATCCGGAATATCCATCTAAATTACTGAGAGCAGTACAAGAATACAATGCTCAACATGTATAAGCTACTGTTTAAAAAATTTAAAGGGTTGTATGTAAAACACCATGCTGCTCTCCTATTAGTTGTCCAAAAATACATATATAATCTATATATAAATACGCCACAAGAAAATTTTACAATCCCGAATTTTGAAGGCACCGCTCGCTCGATTTCTATGGAACGTACACCAATTTAAAGGATATAACTTCTTCTAATCCAGAAATGATAAGCCCGATATATAGGGGGTGTGGCATCTGACATATAGACTAAAATGTGAAAACCACCATATCTCTTAAACCAATTACGCTGGGGAACTGATGCATAGATTGTAAATACTCTACTTACGGCGAAAATGGTAGGTACTGGAAAAGTGGGCGTGGCACTTCCCATACACACTGAAGTTCTCATATCGCTTATCTTTGGGACCACCTATGCTAACGTCCTGAAATTTGACATGGCATATGTTGTCAATGTCGGCCGCTGTGGTGTAGTGGTAAGCAGTGCGCGCTTCCACTCCGCAGCTCCTGGGTTCAAACCCTGGTCAAAGCAACATCGCAAAAAATATAGAAAAAAGGTTTTTTCTTAACAGCGGTCGTCCCTCGGCAGGCAATGGCAAACCTCCGAGTGTATTTCTGCCATGAAAAACAGCTTCTCATAAAAATACAATCGCCGTTCGGAGTCGGCGTAAAACTGTAGGTCCCTCCGCTTTGTGTGACAACATCAAGGCGCACGCCACAAATCGGAGGAGAAGCTCGGCCAAACACTAACATATGTGTAAGCGCCAATCTATTATTTATTATATGTTGTCAATACCGTACTTACGGCGAAGAGTGGTTGATTTTGGAAAAGGGGGCGTGGCACCGCCCATGCAAACTAAAATTCTCATTTCGCTTATCGCTGGAACCACTTATGCTTACGTTTAGAAATTTGACACAGCAACATATGTTGTCAATACCGTACTTATCGTCGCTTATCTCTGGAACCACTTATTGTAAGGTTTTGGAATTTTATACACCTACATTTACACACATATAAAATGGAAAGAATCATTCAACTGGGAACCATTTTCTCCCAGATTTTAAAATAACACTGAATGGTTGTTGTTTCGTGCAAAAGCTTTTAGAATTATAAGTGTGTTTGTCTTCCGATATTTCGCGCAGGGATTGAGAGCTATCCTAAAAAAAATCATATTTATGATCAGATTTGTTTCACTTTTAGAACACACTACTATTAGTAACATAAAATTTGGTGTAGCTTTGTAGCCCAGTCGTGTGATGGAAAAATATTGGGCTTTGGCCCAGTCTTGACCACAACCCGCGTGAAACCGCCGTTAGAGAAGGAAATATTATCTTCTGTTGTAAGTCTTCAAGATACTTTCTCAACCGTTAAGGATTCTGATGAAAAAAAGACAGAGTTTATGTAGATGTGGGCAATTTAGTTTTTAACCTCCAAGAGGCTCTCAGACAAATATAATTGAAAAACTTATGTAAAGTCTGAATTGGTATATGTTTGACATATTATACGATGTTTCCTCGATTCGTATTTCGCTCTCTAAGTAATTCGCTAGGTAATTCGTGAATGTTTCCACGACACATATTAGTAATTCGTTTGGCAGCTCTAGTTCTTGTTCTGCGTTATTTATTATTATTTTTGCGTACTGCAAATATCAGAGATGGAGCTAAAATTTAACTTGTCATCAACAATTTTAATTTATATAGAGAATATTTTATTAATATTATTCTATAACTAGAAAAAGTGCCAGCAATAGGGACAGGCCGGTGAAAACTTCGATATATTTCCGATAAATATTAGAGAAGACACCGATTCGTTCGTCATTCACATGGTAATTCGATCTGAATTACCTACAAATGAGGTAATTCGCTCTCAAAACTTTGTATGCCGAATTACGTAATTCGGAAGGTAATTGGCAAGGCGAATGACGAATGGGAGAGCGAATTACGAATCGTGAAAATTCCGTATTAGTCAGTGATGAACATCTTATCTGTACATACAAATACATATGCATATTTTTTATAAATGAAAATCGAGGTTCCTTTTTCGGTCTAATTTCAAAAGCAGCTGAAGAAATTTGGAGGAGACTTGATAGAATTAGCATTAATCAGTCCGGTATTAACGTTCATAATTCGATTTTAAGTTTTCCTGCAAATTCGCTATAAATATGCTGGTGGACTTCAAAATGTAATTCGCATAAAGGAGTTAGTATTTGTGACAGGTAAAATTCAAAATTGTATGAAAAAAGATGTCGAATTCCGGCAACTGGGCGATACTAGTAAATAAAAAAAATGCTTTATACCCGGTACAATTTAGTTGTTTATAAAATATCGTGCATTTTTTAAACAAATTATGTATTACATAAAAAATTAAATAACGAGTGTTGTAGCCTTAATAGTGTTTCCTTCACATTACAATTTTTAAAAAGGGCCAATGTAATGCTTAAATATCCAATATGTATGTATGAAAATTTTAAAAGAAAAGGAATCATTTTTATTTAAAATGAGTTTTTTCAAAAACGGCTCGACAAGTTATGGGCTATAAAATTCTTTCACATTATTTATAACATAAATAACCCAAATTAGCAATAAAAAATGATGTGCTATGACCTTCGATTTAAAGTTGGTTCAGGCCCACCGTGAAGAAGGTGAAGTTGAGTATGTGGAGGAAGGAAGGGCTAGAGGCAAACATTAAAGTACAAGTAAAGAAACCTAAACATAAAGACAAAGAGGAAGGTAAATAAAAATATGTTATGTTAGGGTACGGTATGTTATGTCATATTATGTCATATTATGTGTTGTTATGCTATTTTATGATATTTTATGTTATGTTGTGCTATGTAATATCACGTTATGATATGCTATGTTGTATTACGTTTTGTTATGTATGTTATGTTGTTCACCGAAATTCACCTAAACTCACCAAGACTCACTTCAAATGACCACAACTCCTTCCATCTCACCTCAACTAACCTCACATCAACTCCTTTCAGTTCACCTCAACTCAAGTTAGTTGACCTCCCCCCAACTTACCTCATTTTATCTGAACTCAATTCACCAAACCGCGCTTCAACTCAACTCACCTGAACACATCTCACCTCAGCTCAACTCACATTAACTTTTCTAAACTCACCTCAACTGAACTAACTTCACTTCAATTCACATATCTATCCTTAACTGAATCAACTCAGCTCAACTCACTGTAACTCATCTCAACTCTCCTTAATTTTAGTGGTTGAATTTCAACCACTGGGCGAACACTAGTTACATTAAAAACGTAGTTGTAATTATTGCCTAAGTATTTTGTGTAATAAATTGATATATTACATGTGTTGAAAACATGTATAGATATCGCAATTGCTTCTTCAACTATCAATGAAAAATACAGAAATTAAACACAGTTATGTGTATTGGTTCGAGCAAATAAATTCAACGNTTAAGTATTTTGTGTAATAAATTGATATATTACATGTGTTGAAAACATGTATACAAGTAGATATCGCAATTGCTTCTTCAACTATCAATGAAAAATACAGAAATTAAACACAGTTATGTGTATTGGTTCGAGCAAATAAATTCAACGAATAGCATTTGCTGAGTTGCGGTGCTTCTACCATTTCAGCACTTCATTTGGTTTAATTAATAAAGTTGGACGCTTGCAATATACGCACAAAATTAAAAGCACGCATAAATTTACATACATAAATATACACGCAAACAAATATTATATGTATATATGTATGTATAAACACAGTGACTCAAACAATTGACCACGTGTTGATTTTTTTTAAACATTCGTAATCTTTTTCAAGTTAAATTTTTGAAGTGAAACTTCTTAGGCGGCGGTATCGCAAAAATGGAGAGTGAAATTTTTAAAACTGAAAACCACAGCATATACAGTAATAAACCTTTTCGCAGTTTTTCACCATTTGGTCCCCGAGGAGTACTTTTGGGTTGTGTGCAGCGCTTTCGTTTTGCGCGCACGGCAACACTTACTGTGGGGAATTTCGCCTCATGATTAGAAAAGGTTCATTTCGAAGATAAAATATACATAATTATGTGTTATTTATTAACAAAATGTAGGTGAAGTATAATATTAATCTTTAATGTATGCTGATATTCATGCTTAATGAAGAATAACATCAATAGTTAAGTACGTAATTAACGCTTGTGTTTTATAAACTGGAAAACTCAAATCGTAATTATAGCATTGAATGGAGTTTTCTTAAATGTAAGTTTAAAATAAAAAAAAGTCCATTGTAAGATTATATTTTTATGAAAAGCGTAAATTTTGTGAATTTATCAAGCCAAATTCTAAATTTCCGAATATATTTAAGTCTTTATTAAAAAAAAAAAAAGTTTGTATAGCTATACAGACCCCAATGCCTGCCAGCGCATCCGCCCAGACAGTCCATTAAGCACACCCAAGTTTGAGTGATCTAAAAGTTGCAAGCGTTTAAATATTCGTAATTTTTTTCAAGTTAAATTTTTGAAGTGAAACTTCTTAGGCGGCGGTATCGCAAAAATGGAGAGTGAAATTTTTAAAACTGAAAACCACAGCATATACAGTAATAAACCTTTTCGCAGTTTTTCACCATTTGGTCCCCGAGGAGTACTTTTGGGTTGTGTGCAGCGCTTTCGTTTTGCGCGCACGGCAACACTTACTGTGGGGAATTTCGCCTCATGATTAGAAAAAGTTCATTTCGAGGATAAAATATACATAATTATGTGTTATTTATTAACAAAATGTAGGTGAAGTATAATATTAATCTTTAATGTATGCTGATATTCATGCTTAATGAAGAATAATATCAATAGTTAAGTACGTAATTAACGCTTGTGTTTTATAAACTGGAAAACTCAAATCGTAATTATAGCATTGAATGGAGTTTTCTTAAATGTAAGTTTAAAATAAAAAAAAGTCCATTGTAAGATTATATTTTTATGAAAAGCGTAAATTTTGTGAATTTATCAAGCCAAATTCTAAATTTCCGAATATATTTAAGTCTTTATTAAAAAAAAAAAAGGTTTGTATAGCTATACAGACCCCAATGCCAGCCAGCGCATCCGCCCAGACAGTCCATTAAGCACACCCAAGTTTGAGTGATTTAAAAGTTGCAAGCGTTTTCAGCATTTAACAGTTCATTACCATGTACGGTGTAATATTAATTATTTTACACTGAACTATGAACTATGAACTATCTGTTTACAATTTTGCAATTAGTTCCGGGCACTATTACACATTCATGACTTGTGCCACTCTGCCATAGTACGGTTGTTGCTCCCTTTCATACCACAGTAATTTTGTATACAACTCTGAATCAACAAAATGCATGCTCCTTCTAGTTTTCAACCCTGATCAGATTTTACCCCCGAGGAGTACTCAAAAAGGTTTATTACTGTATATACTGTGCTGAAAACGTTACATAAGTGAGAAGGAAGATATCGGTAGTACAGGGAAGGGGAAAAAAGAAATAAAGCGACGCATGACGGGTACGAGTACCTACATATGTATGTATGTATGAACGAACTCATTGCTCATTTCAGCTCTGCCGCTACCAAGCAATGTAGTATAAATGATGTAAGCGTGCTTCGCGTAACTACATCCATTCGCACATATGTACATATGTTTGTATGGATATATTTATGATGAAGAAACTAGTAGTTTTTCAACATATATTGTGTACATAAATTTAAAAATCACCGCAGTTTAAAATTTTTATGGCCTTATTCAAAAAAAATAAAGTAGCTTTATAAAAGGTTTATAAATTGAAAAATGTATGAAAACGTCAATTTATAAAGCTCTTTAAACCTACTTTATTTTTTATGAATAAGGCCATTCGAGTTTTGTCAGTTTTTAATTTCTTGAAATTTCCCCTTTTTAAAAGCTTGAGTGGAATTCCAAAATTTTCTAACCTTTCAAAACTTTGTGAGTTTGAGAAATTTTAGTAAATCCCAATAATTCAATATAATGATGAATACTAGATTTCTAGAAATTTTTTATTTTTCAAAAATGTTGAGAATTGTAGGAATTCTAACAAATTCTTTCTAAGTAAAAGTGTCGAATATACAAAATTGATCAAACGAAATTGAAAGTTTTCGAATGTTGAAAACATTTTCATATTTCGTCGTTTTTGAAAATTTTAATTCTTGAAGATTAAAAAAATGTTTGGACGTTGATGTTTTCAAAATTTTCCAAAAATTTAAAATTCTCAAACTTTTTTATATCAATACAAAATTTTGAAAAGTCTAGGAAAGAGGAACAATTTTGGAATTTTTCCCCAATTTCCCCTACCTGGGTCCGCCAATGCTAAATTAGAGTATGCCTCTATAATATGGAATCCAATATATAGCTGTTATGCTAGCTATGTTAATTTGTTCGCTTTGCCCTACAGCCGCTTAACCTTTCTGAGCCTTTACCGGCCTATAATTCTCTCAGTAAGCTTATTGATGTAAAATTACTGGAAAGTAGAAGACTTATCCAGTCACTTATGTTTATATGTATATGATCTGGTTAAGGGATATATTGATTGCCCTGTTTTACTTAAGCAGATTCGTTTCAATGTACCAAATAGAGTTTTGCGTTTTCAATTACCTTTTTATATGCTTGCAGTTAAGGCAAATTACTTTACTCTAGCACCATATATAGAGCCCTGACAGAGTTTAATAAAATCTCAAAAATTGTAAGTATTGAGTTTTCATTGCCGAGATTGATATTTAAATCAAATATTGAAACTTTGTATAATTAATATAATTTCTGTTATTCTAACCTATTATCTAATCTAGTCTGTAAGATTGTTAAAGTCATAGACTAAAAATAAATGAAATGAAATGAAATGAAAATCTAATAAGCTGCTCGTTGATATAAATGCGAACTGTACTGATTGTCAAAAATTATGTGTTTGTTGTACATTTGTTCATGTTTGTCATTGTGCGTGTAATTTTCTAGAGTAGTTTTGTGCTGGTATACTCTGATGAACATATGTGAGGATAATAGCAAGGCCAACTTATATAAGGTAGTGTTACAGGAGCAGTTGAAATTTTCGCCCGATGTTTCTTAAAGAAAGCCATAAACGTAACGACCGTTGGTTCAACTTGGTGTTATTTTGCTCTAGATTGCACCGTTTGTGGGCCTGTTGAATTAATTTATGTCTTGGTTGTTTGAAAGATCAAAAAATTTGGATCTTCTGGCAAGTTGTACAACTTATCGCTACATTAATGGCCATGTTGTACAAACTCATTTAATTTGCGTTTATTTTGTAGTCTAAAGAACCGAAAATGGATAATTCAGCCGAAATAGGTAGGAATAGGTAGAAAAACTCTCGCCGGTAATATTAGGTTCAACTGTTAATACCATTATCCTTCACTGAGAAAACAAAAACGCGTTGTAAGAATACAAATTTTTTACTTAATTACCGTTTAAAAATGTTCGTATTTAAATCAAGTGAAAAGTCTTAACAAAATGGATTTTTCCATTATACATACACTACGTACATATAATGGAAATATTCAATTCAAATACGCCCGTATTAAAATGAAGCATTTTCACTGCACGGACTCTTTTTCATATGTAATTAAGAAAGCATATGTAGACAAAGCATGCAAAGCGTGACAACACATACATACATACATATGTACATACATGGTACGACATCATGCACTAATCGCGCGCTGTGATGTTGATTGAAACTCAACATATGAAAACACATTCACATGTATGGCTGTAGCTGAGTGTGCAAAGACGCTTGATACAATTGATTGCGGCTAAGAGGGTCCGGGTTCCATTACCATCAGACGGAACATAAAATTAATTTTTTTCTTCTTAATTACGAAAAAGCATCTGTGCACTTCACAACCACATATTTGATAACGTATATACTCAAATTTAAANACACATTCACATGTATGGCTGTAGCTGAGTGTGCAAAGACGCTTGATACAAATGATTGCGGCTAAGAGGGTCCGGGTTCCATTACCATCAGACGGAACATAAAATAAATTTTTTTCTTCTTAATTACGAAAAAGCATCTGTGCACTTCACAACCACATATTTGATAACGTATATACTCAAATTTAAAACGAGTTGGGTTGGTGCTCTTTCATATGCGTATTTTTTTCAATTTAGCACGTTTTTTCTAATTCTAAAATATCGAATTCAAAAGTATCGATATCATATCGTATAGAAATTCGTGTCCCTAGTGCCTTGGTAATGGCGAATTCGTAAGGATCTATTGATTGCATTATAAACATTTTCATTTATTTGTTAAACATACAATTACTTCCATTACAACCCGGTCCTATGGATGCTAGAAGCGCGAATTCATATAAGGTGGTGTTACCGGAAAATGAATAAATAAATTATATGTATATCAGAAAATTAATAAGATGAAATGAAATTATTGTTTGATTTCTAACCAAACCTAACTCAATCGCCTAATGGTTTGCCGAACTGTAAACATATGTTCGCTTTTGTTCGAGCATGTCCTATGAAGAGACTAAATAATTGTTCACCTTCATACCCGAACGGGTATAAAATCACTAGTCACTTTAAAAAAAATAAAAATAAAAATTTGCACCAGCTGCGATTCGAACCGGGTGCTCAGTTTTGTTAGGCGACTACTCTCTCTGTGTGCTATCGCCGCACATGAAATCTCATTTTCCAAGTGCGTACATATCATTAAATCGTTAATAGTACCCGTTAGAGATGAGTCCGGGACTAATTTATCTCCAATTATACCCTTAAGGGATGAGTCGAGCCTAATTGATCTCCAATAGTACCCGTATAAGACTAGTTCCGACTAATTAATGCCCAATTGTACCCGACTGAGAGTAATCTCGGAATACTCTCTTCAGAGATTAGTCGCACAATTTTTTGCCGGGTGGTAAGGATGGCTTTCAAAGTGATTGCCATTGTGAATGTATTGGTGAACTGTATAATCGTTCGCCATGTCAATGGTGGTGGCCATTGCGTCATAACTGACATTTAAGGGTGTTGGAAGCATGCCAGCATGCATTGATAGAATTAAAAACTGCATATGTAAATTATAATCAAGTATTGATAATAATATGAAAATGTAATTCAATTAGGATGTGGTAATCATAAAAACTTGTGGAATTAAAAAATAATTATAAATCTGATGTTCATACATACAAATGTATACAAACATATGTATGTGAAACAATATTTTAATATTGATGTGCGTCCGTGTCTTAGATATATGTATGTGGCAGGTATACTCCGTGCTAACCTGACCAAAACCAGGTAGTAGACAATATATATATAATAGGTTAACAAAATAAAAATAATGGCGTTGTTAAATATTTAACTACTTTCGGCAAGGTAAATGACGAGACTTATGCATATTCTATGTTCTACCGACGAGGTTGATGTCTAGACTAGTTTTGTATTCTATGTCTGGATAAACAAGAAATCGAAAAGGTAAAAGCGTGGTAAAAACCTAGAGCGCGCATATTTATATCAGGTTTGATAGCTGGAGCCATACGAACAATGCCCATACTCAGTTTAACTAAATCAATTAGTGTTTTAAAGAAAAAACATGATCCAAAAATCTAAGTATAGCGAACAATTTTTTTCTCCCATCTTTGAAAATTCATCGGCTAGCCAATTAACAATAAATCCGAACTGGCTTATCAAAGATGGTAAAATATGACTTCCACTTCGATGAATAATCGAAAAAAAACAGAGCAGACACCGATTGGAATGAGGGGAACATGAAAGGGAGTCACATTGTCTGAAACCTCGTTTGGCATTAAACGGCTCGGAGAGGTCCTTCCCAATTCTGACGGAGCTGATGGTATTGCTCAACGTCATTTTACACAGCCGTATTAGTTTCCCGGGGATACCAAATTCAGACAATATAACTTTCTTTCGTGCTATCGAAAGCGGCTTTAAAATCGACAAATAGATGGTGCGTGTCGATCCTATTTCCAAGGGTATATTCCAAGATTTGGTATATTGTGAATACCTGATCTATGATGGATTTGCCAGGCCTAAAGCCACACTGATAAGATTTAATCAGTTCTTTGACGGTGGGCTTCAGGCTTTCGCACAGTACACTCGATAAGACCTTGTAACCTATGCTTAGAAAGTTGATCCCGCGATAGTTGGTACGTATCACGGGGTCGCCTTTCTTGTAGATTGGACCGAGCACACTTAAATTCTAGTCGTCGGGCATGCGTTCGTCTAACCATATTCTGCATAAGAGTTGATGAATGCACCAATCAGCTCCTCGCCGCCGTACTTGAATAGCTCGACTGGCAAGCCGTCTGCTCCAGCAGATTTATTGGTTTTCAGCCGCGTAATCGCTATTCGCACCTCGTCATAGTCAGGCGGTGGCACATCGGCTGGGGATTCGGGTTCATATTCTCCACTACTTTGCCATTAAATTGGGCAGAGAAGTGTTTCCTCCATAATTTGGGTACGAACATCAGTCTCTAGTTCGCCATTGTTGTTCTTACAGGAGTTCGCCCTGGTCTTGAAACCTTCCATTTCAAGCTCTTCGCACTCACGTATTTCGGCTACTCTGTTTATATTGCGGCAAGTACGTCTCGCTTCCCTCTTCAGTTCCTTACAACGGTTCCACATGGCTCGCGTTGCGCCCGATCTCTGCGTGGCCTTGTAGGCGACATCTTTTTTCTCTGCAACTTCTTGACACTACTCATCGTACAAGTTGTTCTTTCGTGCCCGCTGAAATCGGACTATTCTTCCGCGTAGTTTGGTGAAGAGTGCTCTCAGACAGCAGGTGTAAGAGTCGAGTGGCGATTAAGTTGGCCGTCTATTGTGATAGCAGCTTTTCGATGTTAAGCTTTCCTTGCATTGTTGGGCGCACATTTTTTGCTGCAAGGAGGCGGGTGCGTATCTTGGCTGCAACAAGATAGTGGTCGGAGTCGATGTTTGGCTCTCGGAGTGTACGTACGTTTAAAACACTGAAAGCATGCTTTCCGTCTATCACAACGTGATCGGTTTGGTTTTTCATTTTCGATCTGGTGACAGCCACGTAGTTTGAGGGGTATTTTTATGCTTGAACCTAGTACTACATACTACAATATTTCGGGCCCCGGCAAAGTCGATCACCTTCCTTCTTTGCCCACCTTGGCATTGAAATGGCCAAGCACGATGTTCATATCGGCGGCTAAGTGGAATATCGACATATCTCGGTAGCCGGTTCGAAAACGCCCCATTTCACAAAACTTTTCGAAAACGCCCTGCTTAAGAATTTGGTTGATTCTTGGGCAGCGCTCATATGTACGCTCTAAGCGCTCATAGAAGACATCCTTCGCATTCCGAAAATTCATATTCACATTCGCATTCGCAGAATCCCGGTATATGGTGGCATATTAGGCTGATTCTATTATCAAACCTTTATAAACAATTTTTACCGAAACATTTATGGAAGTAATAAGAAAACTATACGGAAAATCGAAAGGATTCGAAAGAAGAAGAAAGTTTTGTAGAAGGAAGGCAATTTCATATGGAGTCAGCAAATCTGTGTTTCCCTCTTTCAATTTGGAGTCAAATTAATTGTTTTGGCTGAGCTCCTATTTCAATTTGTGGTGTGTGCTGTGATGTTATTACATATTTAGGGGGACGTAGAGTTTCACCTCCGAACGGAAAATTGATTTTATGAGATGCTTGTTCATGGCAGAAATTCACCTCGAGGCATCCCATTGCCTGCCGAAGGGAGACCGCTGCTAGAACAAACTTTTCCTAATTTATATATTTCCCGGATCGAGCACAGGTCGTATGAAGTAATTATAATTAGTATCACTAAACGCTAAGCCGCAAATATATTAAAAAAGCTTCATAAAATAACATTTTCTTATGTAAATTGCTTCAATTATATTTTACTTTTTATGAATTCTGGTAAAAGTCAATGCGAATCCATATAAATATCAACTGTGATTGGTGCGTGACTGTCAAAATTTTGTATTTCACTGGTGAGCGAGTGGAACGTGAGAGTACTTGTATTTTTCTCCTCTCCTTCCTTCAGGGAAGAATAGCTGAAATTTGACAATGGCCCACTAAAAGCAAAAAACAAAGTTTATGTAATTTTTGTATTTCCTTAATCGATAGCACCCTAAGAGTTGATGGTCATATTTGTTATTGGAACACACTTTTCGTAGCATAACTTTGGTAGCGGATTAGTCAAGATCTTATGAACATTGCGCGAGAAATCCATGTGGTAATACATCTGTATGGAGCATTGGTTAACGCAAAAAATAGAGGGACGTTCGGTGGCGAAAACCCCGACGGCTGGATTTTGGATCCGCCTTATTTGAATTAAAACTTAATTAAGCCGCGGATGATAAGCGCTGCACCGTCACGATAAAACAATCAAAATCTCTAATACCAGGGCGGGAAATGAAAGAACATTTGGTAGCTGCGTCGGGAAATTTGACCCCCACGACGAAACGTGGTAGTCTGCAGTAGCTAGTTTCATCGTAAGAAGATCCGTCAAACGTTCTGGCGATCTCCGGATCGAAAAACGAGGTATCAAATCACTCATGGCATGCTTCCAGCGTTTTATCGCTGTAAGTTTAAAAATCTACTTTTTTTTAACTATGTGTTTTTTGTTTGGCACCCACATAAAAGTTAAGAGCTTGAGCTGGATTCTCTAACGGTGTGTTTTCATGTGCACACTCTTTATTTTGCGACTCAGGAAGAGTGAGTGACTGAAAAACGCACGTTAAGTTTTTGATTGAGAGTTTTCCACTCGGTGTACACTGCTTTTATCACAGTTGCAGAATCTAGTCTCTGTTGAAAACGTCTTCCAATGCACCAACAGTGGATATTTGCCACGGAACTTTACTAAATATGTTGGAATTAAAATATAAAGAAACAAGTAAGAAAGTCTAAGTTCGGGCGGCGCCGGACATTAAATACCCGGCGCAAATATATGTTTTTCACCTTTCCGAAAGCTACCGATACATGGTAAGCCGGGGTGTATCAATTTTGAGTAAATTAGCGTCCTTAAATTTCGAAATATTGAAGTTTCAAGCATTACTGAAACTTACCGTTATATGAAAAGCGGCCGTAATTTTAGTCCGATTATAATAATTATAATTTAACAATAATTTTCAACGTTTTTCTTCTATGTGGCAAGCACAATAACCACACCGAGTTTGGTACAAATTGGTCGAACGGTTACCGATATACATGTGATCATAAGTGGGCGGTGCCACACCCATTTTCCAAAATTTTATCATATATATTTATATAGCGTATTTCTTGGTAAAGAGTTGTTGCAAGCATCAATTTTGAATAAATTAGCTTTAATATTTACTAATTTATCGAAGATTTCGTATTTCTCTAAATTACCGTTATATGAGATGTGGGCATGGTTATTGTCCGATTTTAAAATTTTTTGGCAATTTCGTATGTTATACCAAGGTCAGCAACTATGCCAAGTTTGGAAGAAATTGGTGCAGCGGTTACCAAGTTATACACATGTAATCATAAGTGGGCGTGGCTACGCCCATTTTCCAAAAATTTGTTATATTCTTATTTTTCGTCTAAAGCTTATTGCAAATATCAATTTTGAGTGAATAATCTTCAGTAGTTACTAAAATATCCCAGTTTTCATATTTCTGAAAATTACCGTTATATGGGAGGTAGGCGTGGTTATTGTCCGATTTCGTTAAGATATCTCAATTTTTACTCGAGTTATCGTGTGCACAGACGGACGGACGGACGGACGGACAGACAGTCACCGCTTAATCGATTTATCTTTTCATTCTGATCATTTATGTATACATTTGTCTATATCTATCTCGATTCGTTTTGCCTGTTACAAACAACCGTTATGTGAACAAATTTATAATACCCTTGTGCACAAGTGCGCTCGGGTATAAAAAGAAATGCACCCTTTAATTTAGATTTTTGTGACATCCAAGGTCTTATTTTTCAATAAGCAAGCAATTTTTCTCTGCGGATACATATACTTACACCAAGAGTAAACTACCTTGAATATTATTTATGTACGACATTTTGGAATCGGCAATCCGTTGCTTGTGTAAACACATCTTATTTTCTTCCCAAAAATAGTAAGTGAAACGATAATGATTTTGTACAGGCATCGAATAACAACAAATAGGCGTTAACGCCACCTCTCTTACCTACATACATACATACATATGTGCATATGTACACACTTTCATACTTGATCCTATTAACGCTGCGTACTTTTACAACATGGTGAAACATTGTATGTAAATAGGCAATAAATGTTTTGAGCATTTCTTCAGTGAAGCCAAGGATTTTTTTGCCGCTGGGCGTAATGGTGATGCTTGGTTATTGTTGCTCGACATGGATACTTTCTCATAAAGCAAATCTGTATTTGCTCACATAGTTGGTTGCTAAGATAATATTTTGAGACTTTTTTGTGGGTCGGAGAGGCAGTCGGTGAATCAAATGACAATCTTGAGCTGCATTTTCATTGTAGGGACAAATCGATTTTATAAGTCTAAGGGTACAAACAAGAGATACGAGTGTGAGGCAGGAAAATGGAAAATCGTAGGCTGATAATAGGCTAAGGGCGTTGGTTGTTGCAGCCAGTTATTTACTATAATTTATTCGTTTGGAACGGTTTTCCGTCATCTTAAGTCAACATATAATTTTTTTCTTAAAATGTGTACACGCCAGAATAATGCTTACAAGTGCTTTGCAATCCGTGACTTATCGAAATTTTCGCGGATCACTTTACATGGCTTTACGCAGCTACAATTTCTACAACTTGTAAATTACACAAGACAATAATTTAAAGAAACAATTTGGGTGCCCGGAAATCGTTAGCGGTTTTATTAGGTGTGCATTAACAACACTAAAAATATTTGTGTATTGGATGTAATCAATACTTTCTTGTGCGCATTTTAAAGTCTTATATTGCTACGTTTCTATTAATAAATTGATTCTAATATCAGGTCTTCACCGCGTAAAATTTGTCAGTAGTCGTATGATATTTGGAGTTCCAATTCCCGATGGGATCTTCATAAGATGGCTGACTACTTCTGGAGATGCAACGTTAGTGTTCCACTACACATAGGATTGCTGCTGCAGAGTTTGAAAGTAAATATAAAAATGCGATTCATGAAAGGTTGCAATGTAGTATTTTTGACGAAACGACAACGTTGCGAACGAAAATGTTAAATTTTTTCAAAATGCCGCTCATAAAAGAGAATAAAAGTTTTCACAATTATATTTCGAAGCAGCCTTAACTGATATACTTTTTCTTGAAGTATTCGAGTAATCCAAAAATTTGTAGTTAAGTACGAAAAAATAAGTGTTTAAAAAATATGCTATGAGTAAATTAAAATAGAGCAAAACCCGAGATTTTCTGTTTTTGAGCTTTAAATTTTTATGATGGTGCAATTTACTTAACCGGGACTCTGTAGGATCTGCCATTTAATTTCATTCAGCTCATAACCTTCCGTGAAGCGGTTTGTATTTGCAGAAACGGGGAAGCAGAGCTTTCGGTTCCTTACTTCCCAGATTTGAAGATAATGCGATATTGAACTGTATTCTGAAATGGGATCTGCGTCGACCATGCTGTAAAACATTCATGTTCATTTATTCAAGACTAGATCACCCACACCCGCTTCGCTGAGTGTATGAAATTCCTACGTCCCTGCAAAAAATTGTGCGACTAATCTCTAAAGAGAGTATTCCGAGATTACTCTCAATCGGGTACAATTGGGCATTAATTAGTCGCAACTAGTCTCATACGGGTACTAATGGAGATCAATTGGTCTCGACTCATCCCTTATGGGTATAATTGGAGATCAATTAGTCCCCAAGTCATCTTTAACGGGTACTGTTAACGACTTAATGATATGTACGCACTTAGTTAATGAAATTTCATGTGCGGCGTTGGCTCGCAGAGAGAGTATTCGCCTAACAAAACTGAGCACCCCGGTTCGAATCCCAGCTGGCGCAAATTTTTATTTTTATTTTTTAAAAGTGACTAGTCGCTTTTTACACCCGTTCGGGTATAAAGGTGAACAATTAGTCTCTTCATAGGACATGCTCGAACAAAAGGGAACAGTTCATTCCATATAAAGAGATCAAAAGTGGTATTAGTCGCATGTTCCTTTGCGATTGCTCCCGGAGTCATCCCGGATTAGTCCCATTTTTTGCAGGGGTGCTACAGTGAGTAAAATTTATTTAAAGAAAACTCAATTCGAAAACAAGAGGTTTAAAATTTGTTTAACCATCCTCAAAATATCTTCAATTTAAAGCTTTCTTAAACTTCTCACTTGTCATCCTTTTTCAATTAGCTTATCCCCTGAACTCAATTTAAGATTTTAAACAGATGGAAACCCATTACATGTAGTTTTGAAATGAAACCCTTTTAAAAGCATTTCGATATATACCCATATTGTAATAATATATTAAAATTATTGAATAGCTTGAATTTGACCTTTTAAACAGTTGGCAACCTTTTTAAACCTCTTTCGTCTGACATTCATATTGTGATACATATTCAAAACCATTTCGGTTTATACCAATCTTCTATACTAATATATATTTTGAAAACTGGTTTTTATGTGTTCGTAAAGCTGGACACCTGCTTCAGACGTCCCAAGGATGGTTGTAGGCTGAAAAAAAATCGATATTTGAGGGGGCGTGGCACCTCCCATACAAACCAATTTTTTCATTCTGCATATCTCTGGAAGTGTTCATGATAGAATCCCGTAACTTGGTACGGCGATATATGAAATCAATCTTATACTCATGGAGAAAAATGGGCTCTTTGAAAAGAGGGCGTGGCGCCGTACAAACGTATATATAATTCTTCTGGAGATGTGTTTGTGAGTGAAATCCTTCTAAATGCCCGGACGGATTTTAAGGAAGTTTTTTGTGTGCTTTTGAGTGGCTCTCTGGATAGTGTAGTTTAACAATTTCACCCATCAGCTGCGCTGGAGTTAAGCTATTACTAAAAATCATATTTATGATCTACTTGGGCTAATATTCAAAATACATATGTATTGGTTACGGCAAAGGCAATACTACTGCCACAAACGGCTGCCAGGTGGCGCTGGAGTCATTATGAATAATCGCCAAGTTGGAAAGGTGCCGCGAATGTCAGATTAATCGTCTTGTGTGATACGATTGGCCCAATGGATGCGATTTGCCAGTATTATTATGCGTTAAAGCTTCATTCGGAGACACCAGGGTTGAGTTGTGCAGGGGTAAATCTCAAATTACCACCGACAAATCAACCGCCGGAACCATTGCGTGTCTTTCACTGAAATATTTAATTTAAAATAATTGAATTTAATTTTTGAAAAGGTGGCAACCCCTGTGAAAGACTTAAATATTATTCAAAACTTTCAAACTAAAGGTTTCTTAACAATATTTCGTTTGACAACCATACTTTAATTCTTCAGATAGCTTGCGTATAATTAATTTAAATTTGACTTTTCAAACAAGTGGCAACCCTTTTTAAAATTTATTAAAAGTACAATTTTTAAATATTATTTTCAAATAAATAACTCCCTTAAGTGAAGTTGAATTTGATTTTTTTAAAGGTGGCAGCCCTCATCCATGAGTAAATGATCATTTTATATATCTCCATACCAAGATCCAGTAATCTATCAAAAATATTTCCTGATAAATGCAGTATGAAAAATTCCGCTTGTATGGGAGGTGCCACGCCTCCTTGTCTAATCAAGATTAAATTTATCCTATATTTTAAGTTGAGCTAAATGACAGCAGTGTACATAATTTAATGACGAACGGTTGAGTAGTTAAAGCGAGAAGCGTAGCAAACAAACAAACTCGCTTTTGGATTTATAATATTAGTAAGGATGTACAACAATAGGGTTCTTTTTGTTGTTTCATGAAGACTTAGGTAGAAATTGTCATCCCAGTACGAGATCGGCCATTTCTAGCCGCCATATTTGTCCGACATGGAATTTTTTTCGGCTATGAGGCATATTAAATTAGGGGGTAATAAGCTATTTTGCGTCTGCATACGCCTTATGATACCATAACTAATTTGGAAGTGTCTTCCCTTCACTTATACATACATATTTGTGTATAATATACATTGTATATACACATTCCATACACTGAGAAAAAAAATAAGACATTTCGTGTTTGCTTCAAACGAGGACGTATTCGATTTGGCGCTAAGCGATATTATGTTTGCATATATTTGTTTGCGAATTTTTATGTTTGAAGCAGTTATGAAAATTGCAGCTATTCACACTGCTCTATAGTTGCTTTTTTGGGAAGCTTTCTTTTCGTAACATTTGCATTTTAAAATTAAAAAATTATAAGATACAAGAAAGTTTTTGACAACCCCTCAAGGTTTAAAGTTTGCACCTTAAGAACTACAAAAATCGGCTTTTCTTAATAACCGATTTCACTAATACTTATGTCAGATTGCAACTTCTTCTTCTTCTAGCGCTGTAACCGCCTAGGCGATTTTAGCGGCGTCCAAAACAGCACGCCAGTCGCTTCTCTTCTGTGCCAACAGTTACCAGCCCTAGGGATGGACACCGTTTCCAAAAAATCGGTTTTTTGATTAATGCCGGTCTTTTATTCAGGTTCTAAACTGTTAAAAAAAATGTAAAAAACCGAATTACAAAAAACACTGTAAAAATACCAAAAAGCATCGAGATCAAATTAAATTAAATTTTCACTTACACTTATTACTTACTGCTATGCAAGGCAAATTACTTAAAACAATAATTTTTCTTAACTCTATACAACAACTTCATTTCCAAATATACGAAATATAATAAACGTTGGAAATATTTATACAAAAACAAACTTAATTTCACAAAAAAAACTTTTTCAACGGAAATTGAATACACATTTCTTGAAAATAATTTAGAATCGCACACGCTTTTTTCTCTCGTCTGTCGCTTTTAGAACTGTTCGAAAATATAGAATTTAGGACTAGTTCGGAACTATCGAACTGCGGGTTGGCAATTGAAACTTTCTAGAACATCGCCATGTTAAGTTCGCCAGTTGTTCGCATGCAAAAGAGATTTGTAGCGAACCAGTACTGGGTCTAAATATACTAGAAGCGCACTAGGACTACAGATTTTCCCCACAGGGTCTATAGAAACTTCGCTTGTTTTACTTTCAATGTATATATACCATATGTGCTTGAAACCTTCTAAATCCAAGTTCCAATATTTTTGCAATATTAAGAAAAATCAAGAAACTTTCGTAAAAATTTCAAACTTTTTAATTAGATTTGTTAGAAAGATTTCGAGTAAACAGTTTTGTAGCCCATTTAATTCAATTTAATAAAGTGCAAGTTTGAAGTAGCTGCGACTTACTGTTGATTTTTGAAAATTTTTTTTTGTTGAAGGTGTTGCTCGTTTTATGCATATAAAAATTTCGCCGAAAATATGTATGTACTTCGCACATCTATAAATATAATACATATCTATATCTCCATTTTCAAAAAATGGGGTGCCAAATTAAAGCGCTTGGTCTGTAGATGTGCAAATTGGTTTTATTTTTTCGAAAATAATTGCCACCTGATAAATTATTGCATTTAAATAATTTAATAATCAATGCCATCAGATCCACACCGTTGTTGTGATTTTCAAAAATGAGGTATCAAATTAAAGGGATTGCCTGATGATGTGCGACAAGGTTTTATTTTTTCCAAAAGAAGATGTCACCTGTTAAAAAATTTGATTCAAATGATTTAATAATTTAAGTCAATTATTACTTTATGGGTATCAATCAGCGTTGCCGCTTTGGTAATTTTTAACCAAAATTGGTAATTTTTTTCTATATTTATTGAAGATTTCGTATTTCTCCAAATTACCGTTATATGGGATGTGGGCGTGGTTATTGTCCGATTTTGAAAACATTTTGGTATCCTGTACAAAGGCCAATAACTGTGCCAAGTTTGGAAGAAATCGGTGTAGCGGTTGCCAAGATATACACATGTAACCATAAGTGGGCGTGGCTACGTCCATTTTTCAAAAATTTATAAAATTCTTATTTTTCGTCTAAAAATTATTGTAAATATCAATTTTGAGTGAATAATCTTCAGTAGTTACTAAAATATCGCAGTTTTCGTATTTCTGAAAATTACCGTTATATGGGAGCTAGGCGTGGTTATTGTCCGATTTTTCCCATTTTCAATACCATCCGTCCTACGCCCGAAAGAAGTACACGTACCAAGTTTAGTTAAGATAGCTCAATTTTTACTCGAGTTATCGATTGCACAGACGGACGGACAGACGGACGGACGGACGGACGGACAGACAGTCACCGCTTAATCGATTTCTCTTTTCATTCTGATCATTTATGTATACATTTGTCTATATCTATCTCGATTCGTTTTGCCTGTTACAAACAACCGTTATGTGAACAAAGTTATAATACCCTTGTGCACAAGTGCGCTCGGGTATAAAAAAATAATATTGTAAGCTGCACGCAACAATTTAAATTCATTAAGTTTGAAAACTCACAACTGCCTCTACCACGATTTGAACTCGCGACCAACGATGGTTGAGTCGGAGGTCCTCTCACTAAGCTACTTTCGTATTGTACGAGTAGTGAGCATTTGCATATTTACACCGAGGGTTTCAACTGTCCCGGTCTGCATTCCTTTTGAACTAGTTCAGAGATATGTAGTTCGGAACGAGCGCTTTGTCAGACTGTCTCTAAATTTTACTGCAGGGCTAGTACCGTTTTTGTATATGAGTTGTGTACATGTTTATTTATAAACGCATGTGTTCCTTTTCTTTCGTACGTGTTTATTGATAATCTCTACTGTAGTGTTTTCGGACGGTACTAGCTCTTAATGCCAATATAGGAGTATTACATATATGTCTAGGAATATTTCTGCATCAAAAACAAAATTAAAAAAAAATGTTGCGTACGTTATTTTGGCGGTTAGGACTCGATATGTATGTTTATACAGTTCTGCACATAAAATAAGTTTGGTAATATTTTGTTGAATTTCGAAATTTTTCCGGTGATTTTGGTAAAAAATAAAAAAATTTTGTGGCAACACTGGTATCAATCAAAATAGTTTTAAAAAGGCTTTATTTCGTAACTTCATGTACAAGGGTTGCCACATGTTTAAAAAATTAAATTCAAAATGAATTAAGTGAATTAGGCAAGGGGCCAGACGAAAGTGATTTAAGACGATTTCAATTTGAAAATAGTTTGCAACGAAATGGTGCTAAAAAATTTTAACAAAGTTTGAACATTAGAATTGTTTTACGATTCTGAGGAGGGTTGCCAGCTGTGGAAAATGTTAAATTCAAATTATTTATTAAGTTAATTGAATAAATATAAAATGTGAATCAATCAAAATGGGTTCGAAAGAGATTTATTTCTAAACTGCATTTAGGAGGCTTGCCACGTGGTTGAAATATCAAATTCAATTTAATTCATTAATTAATGGAATTTTGTGTCAAAATATCAGACGGAAGAGTTTTAAAAGGATTTTAGTTAAAACAAGTGAACGAAATACGGCAAACGAAAGCCACCAAATCCTTCATAACCTGTATGCATATGTATCATATGTATTCGATAGTGCCTGATAGTTTCTGAAAACTAAATTAACCATTCTAATTTTTTTATATGAAAAGAGTAAAAAAAATTCAATTTTAACAGGGAATACTTGGGGTATTCCATCGTCACGGGTGGGACATTTGTACAGCAAAAATAGTTTTTCTTTTTTAAATTTAAATACAATGTACTAAGCAATTCTTAATTTCGAAGCTACCCCTAGTTCACTAATATACGAGTTATTACCAAATACGCAAAATATGCCAACTTGATTTTGAATCGGAAAATTCTGAGCTGTTTCTTCTGTCACGGGTAGGACAAAGAAAATAAACTGCTTTTTGGAGAATATATATTTTACGGAAAGTCTGTGAGTTTACCTAACATTTCTATCTGAATTAGATGTTTTACTATACAGAAAAGAACCAGCAATCCTAACAAAGCACAAACCATAACAAGAATTAGTTGTTTATTATTAACCATTTATGACCATAAGAATTGGCAGGCAACCTTGAAATCTATATATATAAAATTAAGTGGCAAAACTTCCTGTTCGCATACTCCTCCTAGACGGCTTGCCCGATATCAAAGAAATTTTCAGGGGTGATTGGGGTCTGTGTTTTGAAAAAACAAAAAAAAAAAATTAATTCTGTTTGGCTTTACGTGTTTTTTTCGGTTTGCCCGATTTCAATGAAATTTTCAGGGGTGATTGGGGTCTGTGTGGAGGGTGCACATAAGAAATTTCATGTGTGTATCTTTGCACGTTTTGCAAAAACAAAAAAAAAATTAATTCTGTTTGGCTTTACGTGTTTTTTTCGGATTTCTATCATTCCTAGACGGCTTGCCCGATTTCAATGAAATTTTCAGGGGTGATTGGGGTCTGTGTGGAGGGTGCACATAAAATGAAATTGTCAGAAGTGATTGGTGTCTGTGTGGAGGGTGCACATAAGAGATTTCTATCATTCCTAGACGGCTTGCCCGATTTCAATGAAATTTTCAGGGGTAATTGGGGTCTGTGTGGAGGGTGCACATAAGAAATTTAATGTGTGTATCATTGCACGTTTTTCAATTAATTCTGTTTGGCTTTACGTGTTTTTTTGGATTTTTATTATTGTTTTGCCGCAAGACTGGCAGTCCTGCCTTTTACTAATAAATAAACAGAAACAGCTGGCGAATGTTTACAATTATTAAAAAACATTGACAACAATTTAATTTATAATCTTATAACTGGAGTCTACTATCGCACCCTTTCCTCAAACGTGTATTAATTCAATATTCAAATAACGTATATTTATATAATTTGAAAAAATCTCCCTACTATACAAATATGTACAGCAGTATTAACTAACTAGCGAATACCCGGCGTGCTTCGCTGCGCCTTAAAAGTAATTTTGTTTTGTTACTCCCTCTCACAACATTTGAAAATATTAGTTAATATTGCTGTACATATTTGTATAGTAGGGAGATTTTTTCAAATTATATAAATATACGTTATTTGAATATTGAATCAATACACGTTTGAGGAAAGGGTGCGATAGTAGACTCCAGTTATAAGATTATAAATTAAATTTCCAAGAGAAAGTCGGTTCTTTACATATTTTCTAATTACCTTCGAAAATATATTAACTAAAAAAAAAATAAACAATGCTGCATAGATCGATTTTTTTAAATCTAACTTCATAAAGTTCTTTAAAAATATTTTGTAAATGAGGCCATAAGAGCTTACGGGGAGAGTTACAACACAAAAATACATTTAAGGCGCAGCGAAGCACGCCGGGTAATTGCTAGTAATCTATATATATAAATGTGAATGTCTGTTTGTTTATTACCTTATAACTTATGAACCGCGGCACGGAATCGCACGAAATTTTGCACACTTATTTGCTTTTACCCCGGGAAGGTTATAGGCATAGAGAAAAATGGGCGGTGTTGGAAAAGGGGGCGTGGCATACTATTTAAAATTTCTATGTTGTATATCTCTTGAAATATTTGTGGTAGAGCATTGGAACTTTCTGTCGAGATAAATAAAATTTATTCCATACTCATGGGAAAAAATTGGTGGTGTTGGAAAAGGAGGCGTGGCACTTCCTATAGGCGTGAATTATTTAATCAGCTTTAACTTAGGAATCATAAGTCACATAAACATAACATAGCATTGATAATTATGAACTCCTTGAAAATCCGTGGGCACCGGATGCTACTTTAGATTTCCCCCTTCGACCAAACGTAACACGAAATTTTAATTAGCACGTGTTAAAATGTGCCAGGGTAATTTTCTACATTTTAAATTTAAATGCTATGCTAATATTTCAGCGTTTCAGTACTGACATCTTTAATAGCTAAAAACGCATAATCAAGACCGCTGTTCAGCAGCCAGCCCTCCGGACCTCGATTTCAATCGATCTGAAGTATGATGGGCTTTTTGGTCATGAACTCTCCGGTCTAGATGCCATGCATGAATTCGCCTTGGAACTAACATAATCCCTAAGGGTGCTACATATATACTTAACGCATATCTTTGGTTTCAATTTTAAGGTTTCGAAGCTTTCGTAAGACTAAAATAAATTAGACTCAAATTGTATCTGTCAACATTTAGAGTTTCAACATGAACGCGGTGCTACCGATCCATAATTTGAGATAAAATTAATTTACCTGTTTGGGAGAAAAAGTGTAAACACCGCACAGTATAGATATTAACAAAAATGTAATCAAAGTCTTTGAGATAGAAAATGTGAGGAAAATGTTGCCTTCACCTTTCAAATCACCCTCCAATTAGAGGGTTCTCAATTGTTTTCATTTTTTACCTGAAAACAGTATGAGGTGAACTTTTTAAAAAGTTTGAAATATTTTTGGTTTTCTTGCATCAAGGAATCCTTTTCAATGGTAGCAGAAACCGAAAAAGGCATTTTGTATATTGTTTTAAATTCATTATATGCTGTTTTTAGGCCAAAAGAAAGACGAAAGCTAAAATTTTAATTTTGAAGGCTAAAGTAATTCTTTATTGTTTTCTTCAAAATGACCATAAAAAGTAATCTTTTTGATTTTTTGTCTTTCTTTTGACCTAAATGAACTTAAAAAAATATATAAAATGCCTTTTCGGTTCCTGCTACCATTGAAAAGGATTCCTTGATGCAAGAACACCAAAAATATCTGTTTAAAACTTTTTAAAATGTTCACCTCATACTGTTTTCAGTTAAAAAACACAGCTTCATATATTTGGAAAAATGGTTAAAAATAATCATATAATTAGAAATAACAAAATTGAAGATATTCTAATAATTAAAAAAAAAATACAAAAATAAATAACGAAAAACAATCAAATAATTGAAAATAATCAAACAATTAAAAATAATCAAATAATAAAAAAAAAACATTTGATTAATTTTAATTATTTGATTATTTCCAATAATTTGATTATTTTTTTAATGGTAATTAATCATGATTATTTTTGATAATTATAACCAATAATTAGTTGGTAATATCTGGGCTATATAAGAAAATTAAAATAATCATTAAAATTAAAAAAATGCATAAAAATTTATGATTACTAATCGTAGTGGAAATTTAACAGCTCTGGTTTATAATCAAACAAACCGTTACAATCTTGTGTAAATAGAAACATTGACAGTTTAATAGTTTGAGAAAGCTTGCCATTTTGATTCCACAACTCGTGCAACCTACAGCCATTTGGCGGCTTTAATGAATTTCAGTATGTCATACAGAGAGAGACAGCTGCACTTTAAACCATTCTGCAGGAATGCAGAGGGTCTTTAGTATCATCCTTGCGAGGGCTGGACACTCGCACAGGAAATGTTCGACTGTCCCTTTCGAGCTAGGGTCACCGCAACTACGGCATAGCCTTTTGAAGGGTAATCTACATTTCGACATGTACCCCAACGGGCCAGTGCCCTGTGCATACTGCAGTAAGTTTGTAGGTATCTTCTTTGCTCATTCCTAAGAGAGCTTTGGTTTTGAGTAGGTCGTAGGACACCCAGAATTGCCGGGTAATCCTGTACGATCCTGTAAGATTTCACCTCTGCTTGCCCTTCGAGTGAAAAATTTCGGTAATTGATGTTTTTATCTCCCTGAGCGAGGCGCTCATGTCCACCGCGTGGGACACATTCAGTGCGGAGCCGCACCTTGCTAGTTCGTCCGCTGCCTCGTTTCTATAAATGTCCCTATGTCCCAGGACTCATATTAGGGTAATTTCGTATTGATCAGAGATATAGGCTAGTTCTTTCCTTCAGTCTTCCAGTAGTTGAGATCGAACAGAGGTAGAAGAGAGTTACTCAACGGTAATTTTTTTGTCAAGGGTTGTAAAGAAAAGAACCAAAAATATGCAAAAAGCACATGCATTTATTTTAAAATATACTAAAATATGCGCAAGAAATACGCAAAATCAGGTATTTTTTACAAAATATGCACTCACGATTGAATGCCATTTTAAAGGAAATTTCATGATTCGTAAAGATAACTTAACCATTTCCATTTGCAGATGCCCAATAAAAACATGCATTTGCATGAGATTAAAAAAAATAAAATATAGTCGACACCAGTCCACCGAAACGCATTTTTGGTGGAACTGATTAAATGGAAAAAAATAATTTTTTTTAAATCTCCCTGTAAAAAAATTTCTCCGTTCGCCCCTGTTAACAGCCAACACCAATCGAGATACATATAGAGAAATGTATACATAAATGCTCAGAATGTCTGTCTGTGCGTTCGCCCGTCCGTGTACACTATAACCCGAGCGAAAATTGAGATTTCTCAAAGAAATTTGGTATGTAAGTTTCCCTTCATCCAAGGTAGGTTGGTATTGAAAATAGGCGAAATCGGACTGTAACTACTGCACCCATATAACGGTATTTTCGAAAAATGCTAGAATTACGATATTTTAGTTAATATTGGATCCAAATTGTTGATAATTAGTACGTGGGTGTGACCCCGCCCACTTAAAATTAAATGCTGTATCTCAGTAGCTGCTTTACCAATCTTTACCAAACTCAGTACGAGCTTTGCTTAGGGTCCAGCTAAGAAGTCTGTCCAAAATCTTTGAAATAGGGCAATAACCACGCCCACCTCCCATATAACGGTAATTTACACGAAGCACGAATACTGAGATAAATCAGTAACTACTGAAGCTAATTCTCTCAAAATCGATGATTGCAATAACCACTTAGCAGAAAATTAGATTATTAGAAATTTTTGGTTCCGCCACATTATGATCACCATCGGTAGCCAATTTATCAATTTCTACCGAACTCGGTACACTTAATACCCCTGGTACGTAGAAGCAATTCGTTGAAAATTATTCAAATCGGACTTACATTACACCCACTTTCCGTATAACGGTAAATTTCAGACATATGAAAACTCCGATATTTCAATAACTGCGGACGCTAATTTACTCTAAGTTAATAGTCCATTTTTAAGGAATTGGGCGTCGTACCGCCTACTTTATGGCTACAAGATATATCTCGGTAACCACTTTATCAATTTCTACCACACTTGGTTCAATTATTTCATTAAGTGTAAGTCAGCATATTATCGAAAACATTTGAAATCAGGAAAAACACCACTGCTTATCATGCAAGGGTAGTTTAGAGAAAATGGAAACGACGATATTCGATATCTGCGCCGGCTATATAAAGTTCGGTTTCGCCCGAACTTATACTTCTTTACTTGTTTCGTATTAAAATTGTTACATTGGTTCGTAAGATACACTTGATTACCACTTTTCGTTTTAAGCGGAATGACGGCAAACTGAAAATATCTGGAAAACTTATCCATAGAAAAGAAAATTGGATAGGGGCATTCGGCGAACAAAAAAAAGTCACAAATTTGTGATCCATTATTATTTATGACGTTCCGATTCTGGAGAATTGTGTGACGTTGATAGGCTTAATTAAAGTTAAATAATGTATAAGGGAATACATTTGTATAACGGGCAGAAATTCGGTTTGTGTTCCTAATTCACCTAAACATGTGACTTGTTGTTTTTGTTTATTTAATTGCTTTCTAACATGCAGGAAAGTGGATTCGTGCTAAATTTTACAAAAAATAATTGTGTAATTGAATTACAATTAAATTTGATATAATCGCTTTAAAATGGAGAAGATATTCGACATATTTCCGCACAGATAAATAATTATTATTTAAATACATATTTGATTTAAGCCCTCTTGATATAGTATCCGGATGTATAACTTCTAATTACGACACCAATTGGCTTACACAAGAATGATTTCTTGAGTTAGCAACATAGCACTTCAGTAATCCATTTATCCTTACCACAGAGAGCATTTTAAAGGATTATGATAGCAGAAGTGTTGGCAAATGAGATTAGGCAATAAGTGCAAAGGATACATTATAAATAACTATGAATGCATCTCAGCATTTTGTGCATGTAAAAATGTGTGTCATATGAATGTATGGGTAAATAGTTGGTTTTTGTACACCTGAGTCGTAAATTTTACTTAAATATGTGGCTTATGTTGTACGTATTAATACGTATGTAAATACTTATGCAACTGGCAAAATTTTCATTGCTTTCCTTGAGAAATTCAATTATGAATTTAAATAGATTTTATATGAACAAACGCTGCAAACAATTGCATCTAAATTACACTTTATTTGCTCCAAGGCACACACGTGCGAGACAATTGCATCTTAATATTTCCTTATTTATCCATTCATTTGCAATGAGAACCAAAATTGATGAGCACTTACATAAACTACGACATAAGTGCGGATGCTCGAGTACAGTTTTTACATGTCGCTGTCTGCAACAGTTGTAGTTGAGGATTTTCGTATTAGTCCCGAATGCAAACTCACTCCGTTGCTTAATCCAAGTGCCGTTTTTGTCCGTTGGTAGCCATAAACCATAACAATAAATCTTCAGCAACTGCCTCATATGGCTAGGCTTGCACAAAAGTATGTGGTACTTCTTATGTACGTACGGTTGAATGTATATATAGTACATGCGTGGCACTGCCCGGAATTGCAATTTCAATTTAAAGAGCTGCGCCAAAGCGTGCGCTTCTGCCGCCTAGGGCACAGGAAGCTGCACAGTTGGCTTATCCGAAATGCATCCACAAATTGCAACTAGGTTTTGTTGCCATTTTCGCAACACATAGGCAAACATACGCATGTAGAAGTCTCCATACATTTTCATATGTAAGGCTTTTATTACGTGTTTATAAGTGTTTGAATATGCTATATACATACATACATATGTAAATACGCTTGTGTCGATATATATATGTATATGTATTTGAATATGTACACGCACGTTACGTTTTTGCAATTAAGCAACGAGCATTACCAATTCAGCCCAACACAGCAAAACAATACACAACGCTTTTCGTGACACTTCAATAGCAACAGCATCGTGAGCAAGCATGTTGACAAACACATCTACTTGCCACAATGTTCGATTCTTTCAGACAGGTATGTATGCATGCGGTTCATTCGGAAACCTTTCGAATAAACACTCTTTCGCACAAACAGCTAGACAATAGAGGCTAAATTGAAGTGATCTACTTTGAATTGGTTTAGTGCTGCTCGCACACCCATGTTACGTATACGCAGCGGAGGGCGTAATTTCTGAATGTAAAGCAAGTCTTTCGAAGATGACAACAACGCACCCAGGGCTGCCGTTTTGGTGGAATTCGACCAAAACTGGTAACTTTTACCTTCACCAATTTGAGTTGGTAACTTTTTGGTAAGTTTTTTAACTTCTGCTGAATATTTTAAAATATCTTTAGAAACAAAATTACACTTGCTATTATTTGCCAACATCAAGTTCCCTTGTTTACTCTTACATTCAAATCTGAATTGTTGTGAATGAGCATCTATATATTAACACGCTAACATAAATTTTGTCCGCCTTCATTTATAGATTCTACTGAACCGATTTCAAAACCACTGGAGAGGTATTTTGTAGTAGATGAGCAGAGTTTTTATGGTTTCAAAATTGGTTGAAAATTATGGCCAAAACCGTCATTTAAACTTTTCCGTATTTGTGTATAGATGTTGCTGCAACATGTTCAATTTGACATGTTTCGCATGTTGTTTCACTTCGCATTTGAAATTAAGCTTTGAAATAAAGATAAATATGAAGATGCCGAAATAAATGATAACGATGAAGACAAGAAAGAGAAGGCAAAAGTGAAGAAAAAGACGAAAATGGAGACAGTAAGAAATACATAAGAGTTAAGTTAACTGAAAGGGTAAGCAAATGTATTGTATTTTTAAAGTGAAACTTCTCTACGGCGACTCACACGGAAATAGTTGTCACGGAAACAACTGCTTCTAATATATGTGCTATTAATTAACCAAAAACGTGCTAATAAGGGGTTTAAGAATAGGACTGATATTAAGCCCAATAGAGGAAGGAAAGAAAAGCTTAGTACGTACATAGACGAAGAAAAGCTTACAGGTAAAGGTAAAAATAAAAATAAAACAAATATGCGTAAAGATAAAGGATAAAATGACGATCAGGGTTAATTTAGACACTATAAGTAAAGGTGAAGGGGAATATGCAAAAATAAAGATAAATATGAAGAAAAATATTAGGATGAAGATTGATATTGCTATTGATATAATAATCGATATTGCTATCGATATAATAATCGATATTGTTATCGATATAATAATGGATACTTCTATCAATACAACCGATATTGTTATCGATAAAATAATCGATATTGTTATCGATAATGTTATAAATATTGTTATCAGTGTAATAATCGATATTCTTGTCGATAATGTTATCGATATATTTAGTAATAAATAAATCGATTTTGGAATCGTTATATTTTGCGATATATTTATTGATATTTTTCGATATATTTATTGATATTTTTATTGATATATTTATCGACAAAGTATGATATCACATCACATCATATGATATGGCACCACATGACATGTCATCATATAATATGATATCACATAATACGATATCGCATGGCATGACATCACATAATATGACATCATATTATATGACATCATATGGTACGACATGACATCACATGTTTTGAATCAAATGACAACACATTACATGGAAAANGCGATATATTTATTGATATTTTTATTGATATATTTATCGACAAAGTATGATATCACATCACATCATATGATATGGCACCACATGACATGTCATCACATAATATGATATCACATAATACGATATCGCATGGCATGACATCACATAATATGACATCATATTATATGACATCATATGGTATGACATGACATCACATGTTTTGAATCAAATGACAACACATTACATGGAAAAATATTTGTTTCTGTATCGATAAACATGATTACTGAAAGCATGCGCATTGTTTTCTTTCAAAATTAAATTGTAAAAAACTAATAACAAGCTTTGGCTCTGATATTTCAGGCCCCTTAAAAAGCCCGGGTCAGGGAAGGATTTCCCCATTCTTACCTTCTCGACGGGTCTGGGTAAGGATAAAGATAGAAAAAAGATAAAATATAACCTTGAGCTTATAAAATTATATTAACTGCCCTGTCGTTTTATTCACAATTTCTAAAGAAGTAACGTAAGTTCCACTTCTTCAATGTGGCCCAGGCGCACTTATTTTTTCGATAGGAATTGAAGTAAATTAAGCTATAAAAAATTTAGTTATCGAAAGTTATCAAGTTACCGAATTTTATCGAGTCATCGAAGTTTAAAGTTATCGAAATCTATTGAGTTATTTATTGAGTTATAACAACGTGTAATATTATTGAAATTGACCAATGGTAATTGAGTTGTCGAAATTTATAGACACAGAAAATTAGTTGTCGAAATTTGCGGATAGATATTGTTGAATAAAAGACTCGACGTAATTACCAAACACGTTTATTCAATGCAGCGATCCAAAAAGAGAGAAACTTCAATACAAGTGTAGTACAATAGTTAGCAAAAATGAATTAAATGAGAGCGATTATGAATTAGTGAAACACTTGCACAGGGTGCATAGCTTGAATTGAAATGAACAATATAAATATTAGACATACTGCCCGGTCGGAGCATCTGCTTCGATATCATCAGGTTGGAAAAGCAAGCATAGTTTCTGCACTGCCCGGGTGCACAATCCGTATGCGGTCATTAGGGTCGCGTTGCGCGCCAGTCCATCACTGCCTAGGTGAACTTCTGTGATGCGACCAAGTCGCCAGTGTGTTGGAGGTAGGTTCTCGTGTCTAACCAATACGATGTCACCAACCTGCATGTTCTCGACACGTCGCCGCCATTTACTCCGCGATTGTAGAGTTGACAGATACTCTTCGCTCCACCGGTGCCAGAATTGTTGATGGAGGCGGCGTAACCACTGCCAATGCTTTAGACGATTAACTGGAATTTCCGNGTATCGTGAAAGGCCCACAGTAGTCCACGCCTGACGCCAGGAATGGTCGTGCTACGTTGACTCGTTGTCGTGGTAATGAGGCCATCTGTTGCCTAATAGTAGCTCCACGGTGTCGTCTGCAAATCACGCACTTATGGATGACGCTGCGTACCGCTTGCCTGCCATTGATAATCCAAAATCGGTACCGCAGAGTCTGTAGCATTAATTGTGTACCACCGTGAAGTGTGTCGATGTGAACTTGGTGTATGAGCAGCCTAACTAAATCGCTGACCTCCGGAAGTATAGTTGGGTGGCGATGTTCTTCTAGCAACGCGGAGTTAGTAATGCGTCCACCTACCCTTATGATGCCATGGTCATCCAAGTATGGGTTAAATGGGAGCAGTGGGCTTGAATTTGGTAAAGTTGTTCCTTCTCGCAAATAATGTAAGTCTCGAGGAAACGCGGACGCTTGATCAATACGAATGAGCAATTCAAGCGCGCCATCCATCTCTGCCGTTGTCACAATACTCTGCCGGAGAAGGCGTTGCCTTGGTAACCAGCGGAGGATTATAGCTGTAGTTCGGAGGAGTCGTTTTATGGAACTATACCGTTGTGTTAATGGAATCTGGCGCCCATCGATGAGTCGTGTGGTATGCTGATATTGAATAGAGGACACGAACGTAAGAATTCTGACCCTTTCCTCACTGTTCGCAGCAACGCGTTCGTCAGCCTGTAACTCGGGCGCCGAATCAAAGGGTGTTTGCTTCTGCCGCAGCCAATCTGGACCTGTCCACCATAAATTGTGGCTCAACAGCTCTGTTGGAGTTACACCACGGCTGGCGCAATCCGCTGGATTCTGGGCATAACGTACATAGTGCCAGCAATCAGTAGAAGTCAGTTGTTGTATTTGGCGGACCCTGTTGGCGACATAGGGTTTCAACAAAATTGGCTGTTTGCGTAGCCAAGACAGGACTACACTGGAGTCCGACAACAAATACACAGAAGCCTCCTCCAAACTTAGTGCCCTGCGAACCGTGCCAATCGTTTTAGCCAACAGAAGTGCTCCACTCAGTTCCAGTCTAGGGATCGTGGTGCCCTTAAGCGGCGCAACCTTCGTACGAGCAGTGAGCAGCGATACCAGCACACTTCCATCAGTGTCATTCGTATGTGCGTAAACCACCGCAGCGTATGCCTTCTGACTGGCGTCACAAAATCCATAAAGAGTAGTCGGATTAGTTGTACTCATACCCAGCCATCGAGGTTCTCGAACTTTATTGAGGGTAACCAAATCACCGCGGAATTTCGACCAAATTCGGCACAGATCTTGAGGTAGTGGAGTATCCCAACATACACCCGAGGCCCAAAGACTCTGTATAAATACCTTGCCTGATATAACGACCGGCGCCAAAAATCCAGTGGGATCATACAGCTGGGCTACTTCACTAAGAACTCGCCGCTTCGTCAGGAGTCCATCATAGTGGTTAAGAGATACCTTGAACAACAGCTCGTCCCTTGCGGGGTCCCAGAGCAGGCCTAGCACTGTAGCTATGGGGGCGTCAATGTTGTGTTCAGCTACTGAGGAGGATTCACCTATTTGTTCGAGTACGGCAGCTCTATTCGAGTTCCACTTTCGAAGCGTGAAACAGCCTGCCGATAAAATCGTCGACACGTTATTCGCCAACGTAACCGCCTCGCTAACCGCAGCACAGCTTGTGAGAAAGTCATCGACGTAAAATGAGGAAAGAATGGCACTGCGCGCCGAATCGGCCTGATTAGGATCGCTCACCACGCTATAGTTGTCGACTGAGCACTGACGCAATGATCGCACCGCATTATATGGGCTGCACGCCAAGCCATATGTTACCGTTTTCAGCTGATATATGGTAACTTCCTCGATGGGTGAGTCGCGCCATAAGATCCGTTGAAGATCTCTATCTTCCGGTGCCACTAACACCTGGCGAAACATCTTTTCAACGTCAGCCGTGAGAGAAATTTCGTAACGTCGAAATCGGAAAATAATATCCATCAGCGAGACTTGAATAGTTGGACCCACCAGCTGTACATCGTTAAGCGAAACACCGGTTGACGTTGGCGCTGAGGCATTAAAAACGACGCGGAACTTCTCCATCACGGCGTGATGCGGGATGTAATATGTACGAGGAGAATCATTGGCGATACCTAAGGCTCCCATATGCCCTAAGTCGATGTATTCCCTCATAAACTCCACATATTGGGTACGCATTTGTATATCGGAGGCAAGTGGTGGAGCATTAGATCGTATTGGTAAGCGCACCATGTAACGCCCTTCTGGTGTTCGTGAGTGAGTCATTGAAAATAGGTGCTCACATTCGTCATCAGCCATACGGTCGACATCAGGCCCCCCGTCGAGCTCCCAAAATCAGCTGACAATCTCGTCCAACCGAGACTCTTTCAAAATATGGGCACCATACGAGCGTAAGCATGGGCCGCTGGTCGAATTCGCGGAGGCTGGCCCGAAAATGACCCAACCCAGACGCGTAAGTTGAGCATGTGGCTCATTGTGACCACCTCTGATAGTGTCTCCTTCCAAAATGAGACCCCAAACGTCAGCTCCTAATAGAAGGTCAATTCTTCCCGGAGTACCAAACTGTGGGTCTGCCATTTGCAGACCAACCAAGTGTCCATACTTATTCACATCAAGCTGCGCTGTTGGCAGCACTGAAATAATTGATGTGATGACCAACGTTTGAATTGCCAAAGAAAATTCTGAGTGAGTTGATTTGAGCGTTATTGCCACAGCGCCCTTTGTACGTGTACAGGATAATGCACCAATGCCCTCGACCGCGACCTCATAACTGCTTCTGCGAAGACTCAGAGCATTAGCAAAACGCTCAGTAATAAAACTTACTTGTGATCCAGGGTCGCACAAAATCCTAGCCAGTCGTTCCTCCGAATTGTCACCAGAAATATATGCGCATGCTGTTGCGAGTAGTATTGTCTGGTCACCCTGAGCATGGCATCCAATCACAGAGTCAGATAGTCATAACGTAGGTTGAGCCGGTGCTACTAGTACACCCGGCTGCGATGAGGTGGTGGTAGTAGCCGCTACCATCCTTGTTGAAGGCGCGGCAGGCTTTAGTTCGCGACAGAATATGGTGTTGTGTTTGCGGCCGCATTGGCGACATCCTCCAGAGGAGCACTGCTTAGATGCATGCCCCAACCTCAAACAATTAAAGCATAGGCCCGACTTCCTTAGGGCCTCAAAACGCTTCTCCGGTGGTAAATCCAGTAGAGTTGGGCAGCGCATGACCCTATGTGCCCCTCGACAATACTGACACTTCCCTTCCTCTGTTGAAAGGTTGCATTTCACAGTGCGCGCGGTTGGTGACCGCTGTGGCTGACGACAACAAGCTCGGTCGACAGACTCTGTGCTCTTTGCTCCAAGAATTTCATTAGATCCGACAAACTAGACAATTCCGTTGGGGAACAGTGCATGCACCACTCGCGCTTTGTTAACGGAGGTAGCTTTGATACCACAATAGGTACCGTAAGTGCATCCCACTGTTGAACTGGCAACTTCATAACGGCTAACGCGCGCAAAGAACCGCTAACCACATCCACTATATTCAGCAAAGACTTCGCCGATTCATCTGCTGCCAATGAAAGGTGAAGGAAACGCGCCACATGAATTTCTGCCAACTGCTTGGGGTTGTCATACCGCCTCTTCAAAGCTGCCCACAGTTCCTCGTAACCGCCAGAGTAGAGACCACCAACTAACGGCACCGCTGAGGATGGAACAGCTTGCCGCAATTTACCGAGCTTGTATGCGATGGGTAAATCTCGGTTGTGCACTAAAGTCTCGAACGCATCCTTAAATGCCAACCAATTATGTAATGCGCCGTCAAAGGTCGGAATATTTAATCGCTCCAGCTTTAATTCCATCATTGAATCGACATCGGGTTTGCTGGGAACCTCGGACGAATCACCACCAATCACACCCCAACGCATAAGACTGGCACATAATTCGTTGTACATGTCCTCCGTCGAATCCCACCATGCGGCATGCACATCCCACTCCTCTTCCTTGGCGGCGCTAAGGAGCGCTTCGTGGTTTGCAAGCATGCGCTCGTAATGGGAGTTCGCGGACTTCAGCAGCTGCTCAGCCTTAGATGCATCTAATTCGCCGGTGCGCGCTTTCCGCACTTGCTCCAGTGCACGGGCAATAGCCGATGCATGAAACTTACGCAGATTTATTTCTGCCATTTACATATATATTTACGTACCAGTGTAGAATACAATGTGTGGTTATGGCAGTACACGTATCTTGCGCGATCCGAATTAAATCCAATGATATCGCAGCAATCGTTTGAGATTACGTAAAAATTATAAATTCGCGAAATTAAGCAACTTAAACTATTAATTTTCGCACGGTTCTTAGTCCTCACAGGAGGCACCAAAAATTATGTTGAATAAAAGACTCGACGTAATTACCAAACACGTTTATTCAATGCAGCGATCTAAAAAGAGAGAAACTTCAATACAAGTGTAGTACAATAGTTAGCAAAAATGAATTAAATGGGAACGATTATGAATTACTGAAACACTTGCACAGGGTGCATAGCTTGAATTGACAGATATCTATAAAAATGTATTTATTAATAAATATATATAATTTATCAAGTTATCGATATTTATTGTTGTGTTTAGGGATTTTAGTGTTCTTGAAACTCATTGAATTATTGATATATATCAAATAATCGAACTTTATCGACAAACCGGAATGTATCGGTTATATTACAACCACCTTCAAAGATACAAAAAATTTAAGTTAAGGTTTACTTCGAAAGCAGGAGATTTTCCGGCAAGTAATTTTGTACATTATACTCTCTCTCTAGTTTAAATTAATTTATAACTACTTGCTGACAAGGTTGACGCTTTGAAACTTTGAATTACTGCGAATGACTATTTAAATTAGTTATTTCGTAGTACCTGGTAATTCGTACAAAAAGTCTATTCTGCGCGTGCTTTTTTAGACGAGCGTTACAATTATGGACATGTAAATTGATTTAAGCAATTTTTAGGCAGTTAATAAAGAAGTTTTCTTGAATATTAAAAATATTAAACTGAAATCATATTTCATTAATTTACTATATAGGTGTGTATGTATACACAAACATTTGTTTATAATCATAAACATATGAATGTAAAACTATGTGCACAAAATGTATAACATGTTACTGAAATGATCTCAATTCTAAGCATTTTTTATTTATTTTTTACTGCTATTCACTAATTTGTTTCATTTGTATTAAAACGATTAAAAATTAAGCTTTCGTTATGTTTTTTAAACGTTTGGTAAGCTTTGGTAACTTTGGAAATATTTTGGTAACTTTTTTTATCGCATTGAAAAAAGTTTGGTAAGAAAAAAATTTATAAAGCGGCAGCCCTGAACGTAACGGGACAGTAAACTAATTCAACATAGGCAATAGTATTATTAGATGCAGCTGAGGTTGCTCAATGCTCAAAATTTGTACGTATGGCATAGCTTTGTGGTAGCTACCCCCTTAGCAATTAATCTTTTGATTCACTTTCCGAGTTCGAATGTCAATAATCATTGTGCACACTTACATTTACATCTACATAAATATACATAACTAGTGAACCCGCATGGCGGTAAAACGCCAAAATTGAGTTTAATATTTTAAACAGATGGCAACACTATCCTTCAAAGCATTGCACAATTGACTTCATCGAGACAGCTGATAACACAATTACCGAACTTTATCGCTCAAAATAAAAATCTAACAAAAAATATTTTCAAACTAAAGTTTTATTAAAACTCTTTCTTTTGCCACTCTTGTTTTAATATTTCATTAAAATTGTGTGAAAGCTAAATAAATTAGGCTTTTCAAACAGGTGGCAACCTTCTGCGAAGCACTTTCATACTGAAATCTTTTAAAGCTCTTTCGTCTTACACTTTGATACATAATTCAATTACCTGAAGAATTAAATTGAATTTACTTTTGTTATTACCTGGCAACTCTCCTAAACAGTTCAGATATAAATCCTTCTCAAACTCATGAACGATTAAATCACCTCTTTTAGTAATTTATTTAACTTAAATTATTTATTAACTTAATTTATTAAACTTAATAATTCATTTAAATTTAAAATTTTCAACAGCTGGCAACTCTCTTCAAACCATAAAACAAAATTTTGATGTTTAAACTGAAGATTTCTTAGCACTCTTTCGTTTAACACACATATTTTAATACTGCATATAACTAAATTCGGCTTTTAAAGCAGGTGGCAACCCTTTTCAAAACATTTTCAAATTACTAGCTTTTCTAACTCCTTTAGTCTGGACCCCTGTGGGGGAACATTTTGTAAATTTGTGACAGGGGCACAGTTAAGCAGCAAAGCTTTTAATAACCATTTCGACTGATATCTATGGCAACTCTTTTCAAAAAGTAAAAGCTCATTGCACATCTGCAACCAAGCCTTTTAATTTGCCACCTCATTTTTGAAAATCGAGCGAAGGATGGGGATATGATGGTATTGATTTATAAATAATCTCAACCTGATTTTTTAAAAGGTGGCTATTCCTTTCGGAAAAAATGTGCTTACTGCACATCTACATATCAAGCCCTTTAATTTGATACCTCATTTTTGAAAATCAAACGAATGGTTCAGATCAGATGACCTGGACAAAAAGTCCTTTCGCGTTATATATATATAGATATAGTTAAATCCGACTTTTTAAACAGGTGGCAGCCCTTTTGAAAAGTAGTTTCACGCTAAGATATTTTTAAATATTCTTCGTCTAACATTGCGATACATGTTTTAATCAACTGCTGAATTGAGTTGAATTATATTAATTAAACATGTGGAAACTCCGCTAAATATAGTTCGGAAATAAAGATTTTTCAACCCCCCTTTGATTGATACCCATATTTAAATAATTCATTTAACTAATTTAATAATTTGAGTTTAATTTTTAAGCAGGTGGCAACCCTCTTCTAACAACTCAAAAATATTTTGTGTGTTCAAACTAATATTCTTTCGTTTCACAACATTATTTTGACATTTCCTATAACTTCTGGATAAGTTAATTATTAATTAAATTCGACATTGCAAGAAGGTAGCGACCCTCTTCAAAATATTTTCAAACGGCCACCTTCTGAATCCCCTTTCGTTATGCGCCCATATGTTGAAACATATTTCTCTTAATTATTTTTCTTAATTCAAATTGAATTTTGGCAACCCTCTTAATGTTAAGTTAAGAAACAAATATTTTCAAAACCCTTTCCACTGATACCCATTTTGTGATAATTGATTTTTTTAGACAATTTGAATGAAATTTTTTAAAAGGTGGCAACTTTTTTCAAAAAAGTCAAACCTTATTGCATAGCTACAGTCCAAGAGTTTTTATTTGACACCTTATTCTGGAAAATCAAACGAACGGTGCTGTTATAACGGCATTGCCCATTATACAGTTTATATTCAATTGTTCTACAGGTGGCGACTCCTTTCGAAAAAATAAAACCAGTTTGCACATGTACAGGCGAAGCGCTTTAATTTGACACCCCACTTTTGAAAATCGAACGAACGGTGCAGATATTTTATGCGGAACAAAAAATGCCTTCGCGTATTATTTTGAACTTAATTTTTTAAAAGCTGGCAAGTCTTTTCGAAAAAGTTAAGCCTTATTGCACACATAAAGTCAGAGCCCTTTGATTTGACAACTCACTTTTGAAAATCGAACGATCGGTGTGGATCTGATGTCATTGATTGTTAAGTTATTTGAATTAAACTTTTTATCAGTGGGCAACTCTTTTCGAAAAAGTAAAACCTTATTGCAAATCTACACACCAAGCGCTTTAATTTGACATCTCATTTTTGAAATTCGGAAGAACGGTACAGATCTTTTATGCTGCCCAAAAAATCCATTCGCGTATTATATAAAGATATATAAGATTATATATTACTAGCAGACTCGGCGAACTTCGTCGCGCCCAAAATTTTTATATATTTTATTGAAACTTTTTGGTCCAACATTTTCGCCAACAATTCACGTTTACGATTTTCATTGGCACATTTGTCTGCTAAGATTAAGGTTTGGTGGTCATTTGCCGCTTTAAATAACCTAAGGAAAGTGTTATATCCGTTCTTGAAATTCTCCAGTTGTGCGGCATTTCATATTCACTCCCTGGCGGCAACAATGACCCGGTTCTATAGTGAATGTCCTAGAAGCTTTACAGTATAGTAGGTGGCAATTTCAAAATGGGTGCGAATCATTGTTCTACAGAAATGCAATATACATATACTTATTTCAGACGAAATACCTTAAAAGTTTGAACGCATAATAATATTGGAAAATCACATCCATTGGGCCAATTGCAACGCAGGAGCGTTCGATATACTCAATGGTGCAACAGGTCGATTTAATCTGACCTTCACGGCCCCTTTTCTCACTTGGCTATTTTTAGTAATAGCTCGACTTCAGCACCACTTGGCAGCACGTTTTTGCAATAGTATTGCATACATATTTAAAACATTAGCCAAATCGGATCATAAATAAGATTTTTAGTAATAACTCAACTACAGCGCCAACTGTCGGATTAAATTGTGAAACTAAACCATCCAGAGACCCACTCAAATACACAAAAAGTTTCGTTAAAATCCGTACAACCATTTAGGAGGATTTCACTCACAAACACACCTACAGAAGAATAAAAAAATTCATTCAAAGATAGCTAAAGGTCGGTAGGTTTGTAGGCCTCACACCCCTTTTCAAATAGCCCAAATTTTCTCCATGAGTATGGGCTTGATTTCAACTATATACATATCTCCATACGAAGTTCCAGTACTGTACCATGAATACTTTCAGAGATATGCAGTATAAAAATTCGATTTATATGGGAGGAGCCACGCCCCCCTTTCCAACAGCTGCCCTCTTTCTTCATGAGTATGCGATTGATTTCGTATATCTCCATACCAAGTTCCAGAACTCTACCATGAACACTTCCAAAGATAGGCAGTATGAAAAATTCGGTTTGTATGGAAGATGCCACGCCCCCTTTTCCAATAGTTCCAATTTTTCTCCAAGAGTATGCGATTTATTTCGTACATCTCCATACAAAACTCTAGAACTCTACCAAAAAATTTCCAGAGATAAGCAGTATGAAAAATTCGGTTTGTATAGGAGATGTCACACCCCTTTTTACAATAGCTAAAATTTTTCTCCAAGGGTATGCGATTGATTTCGTATATCTCCATACCAATTTCCAAAACTCTACCATGCACACTTTCAGAGATATGTAGCATGAGAAATTCGGTTTGTATGGGAAGTGCCACGCCCCCTTTACATATAGATTTTTTTCAGCCTAAAACCATCCTTGGGACACGTGCGGCAGGTGGCAGTTTCAAAAAAATCGGTTCAGCCGCTCTCGAGCCTTGCGAAAACTAACAAACGGCTTTCTAAATATATATTAGTTGAGATATATTATATATTATAATTATATTTTGACAGTATCCGTTGTTTCTGATTGGCGCAAAAAAATCTTGCCTAGTGACGAATTCGCCCCTTGATATGGTCGTTACTTAAAGCTATTTATATTCGAAATTGCATGAAAATTGGAAAACAGGAATCTATAAGCTTATCCAGGCAAAAAGCTACCTACGTACCGAATTTTAAGCAAATCGGACCATAAATACGATTTCTTCGAACAGATCGGTCCCTGGTCCACTTCTCGGACAAAATGGATCATATATGCTAAAAAGCTACCTACGTGCCGAATTTTATGCAAATCGGACCGTAAATACGATTTTTCCGAATAGATCAGTCCCTGGTCCACTTCTCTGAAAAAATGGACCATATATCCTAATATATGCTAAAAAACTACTTACCTACCGAATTTTAAGCAAATCGAACCATAAATGCGATTTTTTGGAATAGATCGGTCCCTGGACCACTTCCCGGAAAAAATGGGTCATATATGCTAATATATGCTAAAAAGCTACTTACGTACTAAATTTTAAGCAAATCGGACTATAATAAGACTTTTTCGAATAGACTGGTCCCTGGACCACCTACCCGAAAAAAGGAAAAAGTTTTTTAGCCTAAAACATGGTGGTTACCAAAAGCTATTTGTATACAAAATTTTATGAAAATCGGACCAGCCGTTCGCGAGATTACCTGTTACAAAAAAAAGGGACTTCTCTTTATATAATTAGTATAGATAAGACATTTTTGCTGTTTTTATTATACTAATGCTCAGTTGAACCGATACATCTAAGACATTTTTGTTATTATTATTATACTAGTACCAAGTACAACTGATACGTGTACCTTTTTTGCAATCAATAAATGTTAAATTGTTTTGAAAAATGGTTTTTCATAAAAATTATTATTTTTGTTCCATATTGAAGCTTTTATACTAAATTGAAAAAAAAAAAATTGATACATATTGATACATTTTAAGTCTCTTTTCTGCTACAATTGTTCACAAGCCCTCGGTCACACTGATACATACATATCTGTACATATAAACAATTCGTTTGAGTGTATGTATGTATGTGTGTGTCTTTAGTTCCCTGCAGTGAAAATCCAAACAAGTTACAAAAAATACTAGTTCCTTAACTAGTGTGCGCTGGTACATTCGACATTTTCTAAGAACTTAAGCGTGCNACATAAAAAATATTGGTTTTATTCCATATTGATACTTTGATACTTAAAATAAAAAAAGTTATACATATTGATACATTTTAAGTCTATTTTCTGCTAAAATTTTTCACAAGCTCGCGGTCACACTGTTTACAGTTGACGCTTTCTCATTTACAATTGACTATTCTCAATTCCAATTGACTATTCCCATTTACAATTGACGCTTTCTCATTTACAACTGACTATCCTCATTTTCAATTGACGCTTTCTCATTTACATTTGACTATTTTCATTTACAATTGACAATTGGAAATGGTGTAGTTTCGTTTAGTGTCTAGCACGACTCACAATTATTTTGAATTGGAAGATGGGTAGATTCCGATCACAGATGGAGGTCTAAATTGGGAATCTTATTCCACTTTGAAAACAGTAATAATTCGGTTTCTCATAGGCTTCCAGTGGCAAGAAAATGAATAGGGCCGCGACATTTTAACAAGTTTTCTTTTATTTATTTAATTGTTCATGAAAGTAAAGCTCGCTATCTTAAAAAACAATGTTAGTCCGAATTTTAAACTTTGTACAAAAATTTCAAACTTTGTAATTAAAAAAAAGTACATTTGTTCGAAAAGTTTTTTATTTAGAGGAAAATGGACAACACCGTCAGCAATCAAAATTCTTAAAATCTCCGGTAAGTGTTTGCTGCTTCAAACTTGCACCTTAAATTAAAATTCAATGGGCTACAAAACTGCATACTTAGAATTTATTTAATTCTGAATAAGAACTTAGAAATTTTTAAAATATTTGTTGAAATTAGACGAATTTTTATAAATCTTCCACAAAGTTTACATTTTACATGGTGTTTCTTAAATAGTCAAAAAATGCCAGAACTTGTAAAATTGTAGCGTCCATGTTTCTTAGCTTACCACCGTACGTATATACCACTACATCAGTGATTCCCAATGTGGTCCACCCCCAGAGGTCCCCTGAAGACTCGACGGGGGTCCACGGCGACGTGAACAAAATATGGGGGTCCATGAGTTGTAAATGGGGGTCCACGAAAATTTATCTGGTTTCGATGTAAAGAACCAAAATGGTTTTTTTGAGCGCTGTATAGTGCTCTTGACGCACTGCTGCACTTACCGTCACTTTGTGTTTTCATAAGTGCGGAAGCCTTATAGGCCACCTGCAGACTAAAAAGAACCGGACGCTGATATGACAATGAGTGGGTCGCGGGGAAAATTTCTGGCGGCAGAGATTTAAGCACTTGTGTATTTTCAAGGCTACAAGATAGTACGTTACCATTACCTTTGTTGAAGAGATTCTATAATGTTGAGTTCCCTGAGACTGAATGCTGGTTTGATTCCATCGCTGAGACCGGACTCACACATTGTCGAATCTTCACTGATGTCTCCAAAACTGACTCTGGGTCATAATCTGGGGTCTTTTTCGAGGTTAATGGAGATAAGCTTCACTTTTCTGTAGGGAAATATGCTTCGGTCTTCCAGGCTGAGGTAATTGCAATACTCAAAGCCGTGGACTACGTGGTGGAACATAGGTGCAGGGGAAGGAGTTTACATGACTGCAGTGACAACCAAGCTGCACTTAAGGCAATTGACCAGCCCTTTATTTAAGTACTTCCTAACTAGTGCGGCAATGCAAGGCTCGACTAAAATTTGATGGTGAACATAACGAGGTTGTTTTGCTCCGGGTGCCAGGTCACTCTGGAGTACCTGGTTATGAGACATATGATAATTTGGCCAGAGTTTGCTCAGACCAGGCATTCCTCGGTCCGCAACCAGTTTTAGCACTCCGACCTTCGGCAATCGAAGCCACCATCAGAATCTGGGTGACTACTTCGACTGAGAAGCATCGACGAGATGCAGGTGGGCAAAACTCCGTTGCCTTCAATCTCACAAGGTCTATCTAATTTTTTGCTCTCACTGAGCAGACAACTCGCTGGACTGCTGACTGGTCACTTTACGTGACACAAACACCTGACTGTGATAGGCGTAAATGACAAGTCCATTTTGCCCATCTTGCCTTGAAGAAGATGAGACGGTGGAACACTTTTTATGATTCTTGCTTGCTTGGTTATTTGTCATCGCTTTTTTTAAACTCGTTCTTTTCTCTATTGTCAGTTTGTGAATTACAAGTTTGGCGTAAAAAGCTTGACCGTTTGATGTTTTAAGTTTTGTGTTTAAAAAATGAGATAAATATTTTTCGCCCCACTTCAAAACTCGGAGCGATAAAAATAAAATTGATGCCATTAACACAAACAAACTATTTTGCATATACTCCATGTGCAAAGTCATGAGTGAGCCGAACATTTGATGAGTTTATGGTGAAGATAATTGTGGAGTATAGCCCTTATGAATAACCAAGACTTGTAAACGCCGTATTAGTATTATAAATAAACAAGAGGTGTAAACACCGTATTAGCATTAAGAGCAAAATGTAAAGGAAAATGAACGTTGTGTCTGAAATGAATAAAACAGTTTATCTTCAACTAGCAATCTGAAAACATAGCAGTGGCGACGAAGAGAAACAACAGCAAGCAAGACTAACGCTGGTTTCCCGTTATAGTCAAGCGCAGTTTTTTCTTGGGTTTTACCCTAGAAAAGCGTTGATTTGCAAAGTCCAAGCTACATATGTATGTAAGGCTATAGAAAGGCAAAATTATGACTGAAACCGGAGGCGCAGATAATTCGAATCTTAGTCTGCGGTACACTAATGATAGCATAATGGCAGCCTTGACAACGACAACCGGCATAAGGGAATTTCGGCCGGGAGTAGACAGTTGGCGCAATTGGAAGGAATTACTGGATTCCCATTTTATTGAAACTGCCTGCGAAGACGATAAGATTAAATCGTCGGTGTTACTGAAGGCAGTGGGTCTATTGCGAGATTTATGCGATCCAGTGTTACCAGCCACGAACGAATATAGTAGCTTATGCAGTCTATTGGAGCGTCATTATTGGCAGCCAACTATAGCCTTTCGCGAAAGGCAAACGTTTTCCGACGCTAAGAAAGCAGCGGGCGAAAATGTAGCTGCCTGGTTTGCGCGCGTTAAGAAGCTGGCAAAAGATTGCAAGTTTGGAGGTCAGCTAAACGCATTTGTTCTTAACAAATTTGTAAACGGTTTCGAGGGCAAAATTTTTGAAAAGTTGTGCGAGGAGGAAGAGAACCTAACCTTAGAGCAAGCTTTGCGGAAAGCTATGGTGGCAGAAACCAAAATGCACGTGCAGCGCAACGAGAGTGAAGTAAATTTCATATTGCGGCGAAACCAAAAGAGCTTCAACAAGAGCAATGCGAACATGGCCGCAGCACCCGAAAACCGCAACAACAATCAAAAGAAGGCGAAGAAGAAATGCAGCCATTGCGGTTGAAAGTCGCACACAAGCGAGAAGTGCAAATTTAAGAACAGCACGTGTCATAAGTGCGGCAGCGTGGGGCATTTGGCGAGTATTTGCAGTAAAAGACATGTAAATTTAGTGGAAGTATCAAAACTTAATGGAGGTAACACTTGCATTAGAGAGACAAACAGTTTTAAATTTGTTTCTGACCTGTCTATTTACAGCATTGCTAAAGGACAGGCGTCTTCTCCATTCACACTCGCTGTAGAAGTCGACAACGTGCCGCTTAGTTTCGTGTTAGATACTGGTGCAGCCTGCTCGCTGATACCGAAAGTTATTTACGACAAGTACTTTCACCAACACGAGTTGAAACCTTGTAGCGAAAACCTCAGCGCGTACAATGGCATCCAAATCGATGTAGCGGGTGAGTTTATGGCAATGGTTAAGGCGCGGGATCAGATGCATGTCTTGCGTCTGGTGGTCAGCAACTCGTGTGGCCCACCCATTTTAGGGCGGGATTTTATGAAAATATGCGGCTTGGGGCTTTCGCAAATCAATTCCCTTTTAGAACACCAAGACATAGTCGAGCATATTAAAACTAAGTATAGTGAAGTTTTTGAAGAAGGATTGGGCGCGTATACTGTAAACAAGGTAAAGTTGAGTCTTGTGGAGGAAGTGAAGCCAATTTTTTGCAAACCGCGCCCCGTTCCACTAGCTTGGCGAGATAAAATTGAAAAGCAAATTACGGACTTAGTCAACAAGGGAGTCTTAGTGCAGGTCGATAACTCGGATTGGGGAACACCCTTGGTTCCAGTTGTCAAACCAAACGGTGATTTGCGAATTTGTGGCGATTATAAATCGATCATCAATAAATATTTAAGCGACGTGAGGTATCCATTGCCGCACATTGACGAGTTTGCGTCTATGCAAGGTCAATTGTTTTAAAAGTTAGATCTCTCCAACGCGTATAACCAGCTCGTGCTGTATGAAGCATCGCAAATGCTATGCGCGTGAAGTACTCACGTTGGTATTTTTAAGATGACCAGATTGCCTTTTGGCGTGCAACCAGCCGCAGCCATATTTCAAAAAACTATTGAGAACATATTGAGAGGTATTCCAAATGTCGTGAACTATTTAGACGATATCGTTATTACCGGTTCCGATTTTAGCGATCACGTCAAAACTATAGAAACGGTTCTAACCAAGCTACGAGCAGTTGGACTGCGTTTAAACGCAAGTAAATGTAATTTTTTTCAAGACAAAATTACGTATTTAGGATTTAATATAGATCGCAATGGTCTCACCAAAAATAAAGATCGGGTCAAGTCTGTGGTAGATGCACCGGTGCCACAGAACGTATCCGAGGTAAGAGCTTTTGTTGGAATGGTGAATTATTTTTCGAAATTCATCCCTAAATTTGCACACAAAATGGCTCCGCTATACGAATTGCTAAGAAAGGATGTTCCCTTTAAGTGGACGAGGGTATGTCAAGAGGCTTACGAGCTCTTAAAACAAGACATTACATCTGAATGTGTGCTTATGCATTTTAATCCCGAAAACTCCATAGTTTTGACGACAGACGCGTCAAATTCCGCAGTGGGTGGTATTTTATCACATTCTTTTGAGAATGGGGTACAAAAGCCTATCGCATTTATTTCACGTGCACTCACGAAAGCCGAAAGGAATTACAGCACGATTCAAAAAGAGGCGTTAGCAATTGTATTTTGCGTGACAAAGCTATAGCACTATCTTTTAGGTAATCATTTTACGCTCCAAACTGGCCATAAACCGCTTCTAACAATTTTTGGGGAGAACAAGGGTTTACCAGTGATGGCGGCGGGTCGGATGCAGCGCTGGGCAGTCATCTTGTCAGGGTTTAATTACTCTATTAAATATATAAAGGGTGTTTCTAATTCCGCAGATTTTATTTCTCGGCTCCCACAGCAAAACGCGGAAGAGGAAGATGGCGGTTTTGACTATGTTTACTTCATAGAAAGCAACAACCACCTAAGCTTAAATTTCAAAAATATCGCAAAAGCAAGGAACGATCAAATTTTGTCTAGAGTGAAAGAAGCTATCCATGCGGGTACGGCGGGGTTGTTAAAAGGTGAGGACTTTATTCCGTTTCGCGATAAGAAGGATGAATTGTCACTGGAATATGATTGTATTTTATGGGGCTATCGGGTAGTCATTCCGTCAAAACTTCGAAGTAGGGTCTCAGGGGAGCTACACCGGTCGCATTTTGGCATCGTCAAGACCAAGGCTTTGGCTCGCCCATTCGTTTGGTGGCCTAAGTGGGACCACTGCATTGAACAACAAGTGTGAAATTGCTTGCCTTGTAGTCATGCTCAATCAAGTCCCGAAAAAAGTACACTAATACCTTGGGCTGTTCCAGAGACGCCTTGGTCCCGGCTTCATTTAGATGTGCATATTCTAAATGGGCTGAGGTTTTTAAAACTAAAAATATAACTTCGACTTTTACGATACAAAAGCTTCGCGAGGTACTTAGTAGATTTGGGTTAGTTACTACTATTGTTACTGACAATGGTCGTTAATTTACGTCATCGGAGTTCCAACAGTTTCTGTTGGCTAATAACATTAGACACCGGTTAACAGCGCCCGGGCACCCAGCTACAAATGGGCAAGCCGAAAATTTCGTTAGGACATTTAAGAAATCAATTTGTGCGAATTTGAAAAGTGGCAGCTTAAGTGATTTAGACACGGTGTTAGATACGTTTTTATTAGACTACCGGTGCACTAAACACTCTACAGGTGAATCGCCGGCTAAGTTGTTGTTGGGAAAAGTGCTCCGGAACCACCTGAGCTTACCCAGACCACCGATAGTAAAGGGAAAGATTTCCGAAAGCCAACAAGCACAGGTAGGAAACCACCGGGGTAAGAGAGAAGTTAACTTTAAAAGTGGAGAAAATGTTTCCAAATAAATCAGGGTGGCAGCAAGCTACCGTGACGGGGCGCGTCGGACCCCGCTCTTATCATTGTGCATTAACCCGAAATAAAAAAATTATAAAAAGACACGTGGATCAAATGATCCGCGGTGTAGCAGCCACTAATGAGCGAAAGAAAAACGATAGAAATTTACGCAAGTTGCAACGTGTTAACTATATTGAGTAAGATAATCCTTTATTAGCATTCTTATTAGCACCTATTTTAAAGATTCGTTATCACTACTACCTATGTTATAATATTCTTTTTTTTTAAATGTTTAATTTAGTCTCAATGTGGTAATATATTGTAAATATATTATCAAAATAATATTTTTGTGTATATGGCGACGTTTACAAAAGCTTTTGTGGGGAGTTGTGGAGTATAGCCCTTATGAATAACCAAGACTTGTAAACGCCGTATTAGTATTATAAATAAACAAGAGCTGTAAACACCGTATTAGCATTAAGAGCAAAATGTAAAAGAAAATGAACGTTGTGTCTGAAATGAATAAAACAGTTTATCTTCAACTAGCAAGCTGAAAACATCGCAATAATGTAAATAACGCTAGCGCTCGAAGTGCTTTTAAAAAATATAACTCTTCCGAGCGAAAGAGTATTTTGATGTATTTACGAACTCTATTTTTTAAAACCGGCAAGTGTGTAATCACATTGTTTTTATAAATAGAACACAAGAAAATATTGTCCTTTTATTTTGGCCACTCTAAGTTTAGTTTTTGAATACACCGGCGATGCAAATTTACTTTGTTAGATCTAATTTTCACATTTAATTTAATTTTTTTAACGAGCTTTGGGATTATTTAGAAATGTATCAGCAGTGGGTCCACCGAAACCAGTAAATTATTGAAAGGGGTCTACGAGAAAACAAAGTTTGGGAACCTCTGCACTACATACATATCGTCGCCTCAGAAAACGGATGACGAATGTGCAAAATCACGATTTACTAAGTTGGACATGCTCTTGTGATTTCTGCAATCCATTTTTTTATATCTCCCTTAGTTTTTGAGATATTTTTTGCGCATTTTGTCGTGTGTTACATAATATTAATTATTGGGTATGCCTTTTGTTGTATGTGCTGAAAATGCGGCACATACGACCAATTCCCATACAAACGTACATTTATCAAATCATAAAACATTTGTCGTATGTGGCACAGATCTTTTTTAAATCATAAAACATGTGTCGTATACATCGCAAAAATTTGAACTTACNAATTTAAATCATTTTAAATCATAAAACATGTGTCGTATACATCGCAAAAATTTGAACTTACGACAATTCGATGGTCCTCTACTATAACGACACAATTAAAATTGGAAATTAAACTAAGTAACTAATTTTAAAATTTTAAATTTCTAAATTGTAGCTTGCATTGAGTCTCCAATGAAATGAAAGAAATAAAAATGAACAAAAGACTGAATTTAAGTATTGTTTTTTGTTTTTATATATATAGAAAACGTATGTTCGTAACATATTTACAGCATAAGAGATGTANTTGCGCATTTTGTCGTGTGTTACATAATATTAATTATTGGGTATGCCTTTTGTTGTATGTGCTGAAAATGCGGCACATACGACCAATTCCCATACAAACGTACATTTATCAAATCATAAAACATTTGTCGTATGTGGCACAGATCTTTTTTAAATCATAAAACATGTGTCGTATACATCGCAAAAATTTGAACTTACGACAATTCGATGGTCCTCTACTATAACGACACAATTAAAATTGGAAATTAAACTAAGTAACTAATTTTAAAATTTTAAATTTCTAAATTGTAGCTTGCATTGAGTCTCCAATGAAATGAAAGAAATAAAAATGAACAAAAGACTGAATTTAAGTATTGTTTTTTGTTTTTATATATATAGAAAACGTATGTTCGTAACATATTTACAGCATAAGAGATGTACAGATTTTTTTTATTAAATACATGAATATGTTTTTGTTATATTTTTTCTAATAAGTAATAATTGTTTAATAAATATGTCTGGTTTTTTCATCAAATTATACCATTGTCCTTGAAATAGATACTTTAGTATTGTCGTATGTTCTATGGACAAAACAAAGTGGTGAGTAAACGCTACTTACGACAAATGCATACAGAATGAAAAATCAATTTTCTCATTAACGTTAAGAGATATTAAATGTAAAGGTATGGAAGATCAAAACTAATAACGCAACTACGTATCCTTCTAAAATTACAAAAATCTACCGTACAGTTTCGGATTATTTCGACCTTAAACTTCAAAGTCAATTTTCTCAAAACCGTGTTTTGTAATATTCGACATCCGTTTTCTGAGACGACGACGTAAGTTCGGTAAGGAAGCAAAGCGAAGGGGTCTCGTGGTAAGCCTCACTATTCTGTCATTTAACTAAACAGGTTTACAAAAAAAAGTTTTTGCATATTGAACCAGACCTCTATATCCCTATGTTATTCGACGCGCTGAATGCGAATCCAAGGTCCGTTAGCGTTCATAATGTCAGGTTCGAGGTCATTTGGGGGTCAAATAGAAAAAAAAATTCAATAAAAATAAAAATTCATATACAGTAGAAACTCGCAAATCACTTTGTTTTTAAGCTAATTCTAATTTCTGGACGTTTTTTATTCAAATATGAATTACAAATGGATTAGATTTACTTAAAAAACTACAATAGAACTTTCTTTCACTTCATTTTATTTAATAAAAACAAGGAAACGAAACGAACAATCCAATGCAATACATTTAACTTTTTTTTTATTAAAAATCCCAGTCAGCATTTAGAAGAGCGTTTTCACGTCTATTTCAAAGAAGTAACATCTGAGGCACTTCCATATTTTACAAAAACAAATTACACAACGATCGCGTACTTAAGTTCTTATCGTGTATAAAGAAGACAATTTCTACTTTGCCTAGATACAGACGTAATAAAAATCAAAAATAAATAATAAAATAAAAATAAATTAAAACAAACCAAAAATTTTGTGTTTTATAGAATATTTGAATATTAAAACTGCTTTAAAGGATTTTGACTAAAAATTTTTATTGGACAACAAGATGAAGACTCAGTTGGTAAGTGAATCTTATTTCAGCTTCTGTGCTTACGATTTTAATAAATTATTAGCTTTATTTATTACAGAAATGAGTAATACAAAAGATTGGAGATGAAGAAGTTCTGGACGAATACAGCGTTAAAGCAAATTATGTGTGATGAGATGGCGGTTGATTTAGCTTGGGACATAGGAGAAGCAAAAAATACACAACTTTGTAATTTTTTCCATTATAAAAGGTTAAAAAAAAACCTTATGTATATACACTAATTTGCAAATTTTGATATGCATACCCTCTATATTTGTGCTTTTTAGCCTAAATAGCCTATATATGAAGTTTTATAGCCGTAGGCTAACGATAACCCGTGCCGACTTGTAGTTGAAGTTTTAGTTAATAACTTGAACTAAGGCTGCCAAATCGTCCATGAAAACTTTGGAAATGCAATAAATTCGAAATGTTCCCCATGTATGAACGCATTTCTAGTAAATCTGCATCTTTAAATTTTTAATAGGACGGCAGGATTTCTCCCAAGGACATCGAAAAAATTAATGAATCGAAAAGTATAGCGGCTTTTTAACGGTGTATTACAAGGCTGCAAAACGATATGTTTTCTAGTCGAATAATTTGTGTATGTCCTGAAGGATTGCAATTGTAGAATATTTTTTAATAGGTGTGATAGGGCGTATGATGAACATTAAACTATTAAATTCAACTTGTATTACAAATTTTTTTCCTCATTTAAAAAAATACCTTTCATAATATTAAATAATCAAAATAAATCGTTTTAGTCTTTGACATGTCCTTTTGGGTTGATATAAAGGTTGGACTTCCGTATGACATAAAAAAAATTTAACTAAACATAATTTTAATATTGTACTGATTTACAACAGTTGAACAGCCTGAAGGGACATATAAAATAAGAAAGCATATGATTTGTTTTATTTAATATTTTGTAAGGCATTTTTTTTAAGAAAAGGGAATGTTGTAGAAAAGTTGAATTTAATAATTTAGTATTCATCATACGCCCTGTCACACCAATTAAAAAATGTTCAGAATTGCACGTTTTCAGGAGATACACAAATTGTTCTATTAGAAAATATACATATGTACGGCAGGATTTCTCCCAAGGACATCGAAAAAATTAATTAATGGAAAATCATAGTGGATTTGAAGGGGTGTATTACAAGGCTGCAAAACTATATGTTTTTTAGTCGAATAATTTGTGCATGCCCTGAAAATTTGCAATTTAGACCATTTTTTAATTAAATTTTTATATTCAACTTTTTAACAAATTCTTTTCCTTCTTAAAAAAAATGCATTTCATAATATTAAATAAACAAAATAAAGTGTTTTAGTGTTTGACATGTCCTCTCGGGTTGATTAAAGAATAAATGTGACAGTATTAATTAGAAAATTTTAAAAATATCCTTTGAAATTTTTATCCTTTAGTATCCTCATTCAAAATTAAAAATCCTGAAGGATAAAATTTTTAAAGGACATTTTTGACTTGTTCCAGAAGGATAATTGAAAACAAAAGTTATAGTTAATCTTGTTTCGAATTCTTCTTTCATTTGATATTTTGTGTAAACTTTTGGAAATAAATTATAATTTATGGTCCTTTGGAAAAAATGAAGATTTACTAAATATTATGTCCTAATACTGTAGGGAGTATACTAATACCGTCTTATAAAAAAGTAAAATGAGTAAATTAACAAAACACGCGAACTGCAACAAGCTTATTTTGATAACTTCGACTGCAAGTCGGCACGGGTTGCCGTGGTTAGAATTGCATAAAATTTTATTCTGATAGTTTTTAAGATAACACCAATGAACCCTTGCGTAAAAAAACAATGTCGATTTTTTGGGACAGTCTAGTATACACATAAGTAGTCAGAAATGCTTATATCTTACTAAGATTCTTTTTTTTATATTTTCCAGATTTTTGTCACTCCAAGTTCAAAATTCTACAGATTGTCAAATAAATAAAATTGTCTTACACGCCAGGGAAAGAGTGCTCTAACGCAAACATACAAATGAAAATACACATACTTAACTAACAAATCTGAACAAAATAATTTTTGTCGTTTTTCATGTTATTAAACGTAAAAAATAAAACAAGTAATTTTTAGCACAAAAAAACCGACTTCAACTCCCATATAAAAAAATATATATATATATATATCTCATGATCCACTGATCGGATCTCAACCAGATTAGTATGGGACCACCTCTGAGACACTACCTATCCGATGCAGAATTATCGAAATCGGTTGACGTGGCCTAAAGTTATGCGGTAACATACATAAAAAAAAAAAAAAAAAAAAAAAAATATTCCGACGAACTGATAACCTCCTCCTTTTTTTGGAAGTCGGTTAACAAATATATTTTTGCAGTTTTTTACAATAAGATCGAAATAAAAAGAGAAACCTCTAAGAGTAGTTTTTACATCACGTTTTCGGGTCTCCCAGATGACACCAAGAAGTTACTTGAGGTAGCGTTGTAAGTGAGTTAGTTTGGATATACCGCTTTTGTCTCTTACGGCACTAAGAAGTTCCCGCCTGTAGTGTCGCATGTGTGTCAGCGTGGACGTAACGCTTACGGGGAACAGTTTTTCCCGAAGGAGGATAAAAAATATTAGAAAACGATAACTTCCGCGATGAACTTTAACTTCTTGAGGTTACTTTTTCGCCACTTCCGCGATAATAAATGCTAGCTGGGATATATGGTGGTATTAAATTAAAAAAACGGGTAACACAGATAAATTGGTGATTACCCTTTTTAGTTCTACTTTTTTCAAACAAACCAGCGAATAACATAGATAGATTGGTGTTTCCCCTATTAAGTTTTACTTTATTCTAACCAAATACCACTAAATAGGGGGTTTCCTGTGGTCAAATAAAAAAAAAAAACACGCTCAGAAATTAGAACCACCAATTTATCTGTGTTACCCACTTTTTTAATTTAAGTCAACCATATATTTTTAATAGATTTGTGTTTAATGCTTCGCAAACTCTAGTTCTAATCTCTGTAATCTTGTAAGCGTCTACTGTACATGTTTTTTTTTTTTTTGTCGCTGAATTCGAATATGGGGTCGCTTGATTGCTCAAGGTAATCTAGAGGTCATGCCAAGGTCACCTTAAGGTCAAATTCAAATGACTTCGAACTTGACATGATGGAGGCTAACCAGAGACCGTACCGGTTATTCATTTTATAATAAAAAGCGAAAAATTTAAGTTATTTTTGGACTTTTATTATTTTGAGCAAGTAATACCGGGTAATTTTGCTTTTTATCTTTTTAAGGCAAAAATAAAAGTTAAAATTTGCCTTTTATTTTTTCGAGTAGAAAATAATCGGTAATTATTGCCTTTTATTTTTTCAGGCAAAAATAAAAGTCAAAGTTCCAAATCAAGTATTCCAGAGTTTTGTATACTCGAACGTAATAGTTTTAAAGATCCTATCTGGATTCTAATAACTCCCTAATAAACAAATACCAGGGTTAGATCAAATCTTAATACGTATTACTATGCATAAGTACAATACATGAAGGGATCTTTTGATAACGGCATCCGATCTGCACCGATTATTCGATTTTCAAAACTGAGGTTACGAGTTAAGGGTATGGCTTCTAAATGTACAACAAGGTATGAGATTTTTGAAAAGGGTCGCCACCTTTTTCAAAATTATAAAACCTGCTCGTTGTATTAAAAAAATTAGGTGTAAAATGAAAGGGCAGGGCCTCTAGAAGTGCAATAAAGTTTAATTTTTTTTAATTGGGTTGCCACCCGCTTATAAAATTACAAAACTTACACCGTTCGCGCAAATTTAAAAAATTATATAATGTGTCATATAAACGGACTTGGTCTATAGATCTACAAGGAAGAATGTCTTATTTTTTTAAAGGGTTGCCAGCTGTTAAAAATTATTTTTTTTTGTGCAGAGCTCCAAATTTACACCGTTCTCTCGATTCTAAAATGAGGTGCCAAGTGAAAGGTATTCACCTAGAGATGTGCTTTCTGTTAAATTTTTTTTTAATGTTTGCCACCTAATTGTAAATTTATTGCTTGAAATATGATACTCAGTAAAATATCGCAATATGGGCATAAAGCGAGGTTTCTATACTAAATTAATACGTTAGTGGTTTTAAGAGTTGCCACCCATTAAAAAATATATAGTTGTGAAAGGTAAGTAACGTATTAAGGACAATCGATATTGGTATCAAAGGACAGCTAGTTAAATGTCCTTTGTATAAATGTATGCGAATTTTCGACAGTTGTCATCTAGTTAACAACTCTTAACTAGCTTTCGATTGATAGCAATATCGAATGCCCTTAATACATGACTTACCATTCATAGTTATAAATGTGTTTAATAAGTAGTAACTCTATTAAAAGACACGAATATATTAATTTAATCTCAAACCCATATTGTGATATTTTACTATCATATTTTAAACAATGCATTTTTAATTAAAAAAAAAACAAATCACGTCTATAGGTGAATACCTTTAATTTGACACCACATTTTGAAACTCGAGAGAACGGTGTAAATCTGATTCTCTGCAATAAAAAAAAATGTGTAACAGGTGGCAACTCTTTTAAAAAAATTAGAGGTTCTTCCTTGCAGATCTATAGACCAAGCCCGTTTATATGGCATATGGTATAATTTTTTTAAATTGCGCGAACGGTGTAAGTCTTATGATTTTTTTAGCAGGTGGCAACCCTATTCAAAATAATGAAACCTTCTTGCACATCTAGAGGCCCAGCCCTCTAATTTGGAACCTATTTTTTTCTAATACAATGAACGGTGCAGGTTTTATAATTTTAAAAAAGGGGCAACCCTTTCCACAAAGTCATACCTTGCTGTACATTTAGAGGCCAAGCCCTTTAATTTGGAGCCTCAGTTTTGAAAATCGGATGATCTGTGCAGATCTGATGCCGTTAAAAAAAGATGCCTTCATGTATTGTATTTATACATAGTACATACATATTTAGATTTGATCTAACCCTGGTATTTGTGTATTGGGGAGTTATTAAAATCCAGATAGGAGCTTTTAAACTATTAAATTCGAGTATACACAACTCTGTAATACTTGATTTGTAACTTTGACTTTTATTTTTGCCTGAAAAAATAAAAGGCAACAATTACCGATTATTTTCTTCTCAAAAAAGTAAAAGGCAAATTTTAACTTTTATTTTTGCCATAAAAAAATAAAAAGCAGATATAATCGGTACTATTTGCTCAAAATGATAAAAGTCAGATTTTTAAAAGTCATGGAGGAATCACAGTCTACAATGTGAAATGAGTCTAATGGTACCTTTAAAAAAGCTATAGCATAATTTTTTCACTATGCCTTTTTGATGTCAACAATTGTAAAATAACTTTTATTTTCAGTCTCTGAGGCTAACAGATCTCGGATTCGCATTCAGGGGGTCGAATAACATAGGGATATAGAGGGTTGGTTCAATATACAGAAACCTTTTGTTTTTGTTAACCTGTGCTATCAGTCAGCGCATTTCCGACTCAGCACCATGGTTGCCACATTTGGTCACTTGTGACAAAATAGGAAATTTGGTAACTGGGCAACTTTTTTTTTATACTGTGGTTGTGTGTAGCAGTGACGACACTACTAGAAAAATTGCGTCGATCAGGCAAGGCAGCGCTCAGCTAAAATAACTAACCACATATCGAAGAAAATTGTCGCTGGCCAGTCTACTCGTCAATTTATCACAGTGTGAAGAGCCTGCTACACGTTCAATTTTTATTGTGATATTTTGATCGTGATCCATATTGGTGGATTTCAAAATAGTGATGGATCGCGCGGGAATGCTACATGTTCATTAGGGGTCTTAATCAAAGGCGATAAACTCTTGACAAATTTGTTAAAGTGATAAATTTATTTTCATTTTGATAAATGAACTGTCAAACTTTGTATGGAAATCTATCACTTCATCAAACGAATTTGGTGGATAAATGTATAAATTTCAGCAAAATTCAATCCTTATAGGTTGCTAGGTAGTCGCTTTTGCTACGAACACATAAAAGCAAATGAGCACAATCGACGAGTTAAGAATGAAACGCGTCTAGCCACATAAGTTAAATAATAAACAGTTTAATGCAATTATTTACAAAGGCGCGTTCATGAAAGAAAGCGGATAAACTGATAAATTTAAGATATTCATCCCTTTATCACTTTAGATGAAGACCCCTATTATTTATCGCGTCAGTATTTACACGTTTTTGTGTTGAGAGGTTTAAAGTCCAATAGATGAAGACTGGAAATCTTTTCTTAATGTTATTTTATTGAAATTCATCTATACTTTTTATTATATGTATGGTGATACCACATCTTATTTGTTCGAAATGCAACGCGAAATGCCAAGCCGTGAATATCACGAAATATGCCACACGTTTAATATTTATTGGCAGGTCTTTGATCCAGATATGGAGGAAATGAAAAAAGGAGGTTTGAACAGCAGTTTGTGCGGTGTATATGCACTTAAATCGATTTTTTAAATAATGCTTTTGTTCTGGGGCTAAAATCACGTTCAAAAGACAGCTTAAAGGGCGTTTTTATGAAAAGTATATTTTTAAACGCTTGCATTGCAAAAATATTTGTTTGTTGTTTTATGTTTCACAAATTTTTGTAATATTCCTCTTTATACACGTACGCAAGCAGAGATTGAATAAAAATTTATTTATAAACGTATGTAAATGTATTTAGTTATTATATGAGGCCTTGAGTACCAGAGTAGCTTAACTGACACATCAAAAAAGTTGAGGGGCATCTTAAAATGCATTACCAGAATCGAAACGGTAATAGCCTAAGGCACACCCTGTTAGTTTTCTTTTACTATAATAGATATATTTATAGATCCTTCTTTCTCATATTAAATACTAAAAATTTGTTTGTAGATAGGCCACTCTGGCCCTCATGGCCTCATATCGTCCCGTTTCTGCCTTAACTTCGTATCTGCAATAGAGGTATTTTAGAGAGCGTAAGAAAAAATGCTTAGTTTTTCACCTAGGACACAATAAACGCATTTTTTACTTAATATTTCTGGTTCCACTAACAGTAGTGAGCAACTTCATTAAATCTTTGTTCTATTTTCAAATAGTGTGATGCTTATACAGCTGTTATAACCCTGTAGGGAAACGAACTACTGCGGAACTGGTTCGGTTCTAGTGCGTTTGGAACCATGACTAGTACGCGTTAATTCTCTTTTGCATGTTAGCGACTGGCGAATTTAACATTGCGCTGTCCTCGGAAGTGTCAATTGTCCCTCGTTGCATCCCTTTGACTCTAGTTCCGAACCAGTTCTAAATTCGACAAATAAGATCTAGTTCGTTTTGCATCCCTTTTTCTATAGTTCCGAACCAGTTCCAAATTCGACAGATGAGATCTAGTTCGTTCTGCATCCCCTTTTCTTTAGTTCCAAAACAGTTCCTAATTCGACAGATGAGATCTAGTTCGATCTGCAACCATTCTTTATATGTAGTTCCCAACCTGTTATAAATTCGTCACCTTAGATCTACATTTCTGATCAGGCTTGTCGAAACATTTCTCTTCTATATTAAATACGATCGGTGGAAGGAAGGACAATACAATCACAAATGTTTAAACGCATTTATTAAAAATTTATAAACCACGTTAGTAGTAGTAAGTAAAAAACAAAAGTGCGTTTTGCTTAAAAGTAAAAATATTAGTTCACTTTCTCTTACTTGTCTGAATTTAAGCATATTGATTTTTAAGTAAATTCAGTTCTTTTTAAGATTATATGTATATGAAGTACTTTGAAAGTTTTTGTCGTACTAAACTTAAATAAAATATACAGTCAGTCAATAAAGTTTAGGTACAGTGAAGTGTTTTTACGATACCGGCAACTATTTTTTAAATATTTTAATTTTCCCTAATTTTTTATAAAAATATGGT
>NW_016157129.1:611802-673577 GCF_001687245.7 Rhagoletis zephyria | reverse complement strand
CAAATATATTTTTGCAGTTTTTTACAATAAGATCGAAATAAAAAGAGAAACCTCTAAGAGTAGTTTTTACATCACGTTTTCGGGTCTCCCAGATGACACCAAGAAGTTACTTGAGGTAGCGTTGTAAGTGAGTTAGTTTGGATATACCGCTTTTGTCTCTTACGGCACTAAGAAGTTCCCGCCTGTAGTGTCGCATGTGTGTCAGCGTGGACGCTTACGGGGAACAGTTTTTCCCGAAGGAGGATAAAAAATATTAGAAAACGATAACTTCCGCGATGAACTTTAACTTCTTGAAGTTACTTTTTCGCCACTTCCGCGATAATAAATGCTAGCTGGGATATATGGTGGTATTAAATTAAAAAAACGGGTAACACAGATAAATTGGTGATTACCCTTTTTAGTTCTACTTTTTTCAAACAAACCAGCGAATAACATAGATAGATTGGTGTTTCCCCTATTAAGTTTTACTTTATTCTAACCAAATACCACTAAATAGGGGGTTTCCTGTGGTCAAATAAAAAAAAAAAACACGCTCAGAAATTAGAACCACCAATTTATCTGTGTTACCCACTTTTTTAATTTAAGTCAACCATATATTTTTAATAGATTTGTGTTTAATGCTTCGCAAACTCTAGTTCTAATCTCTGTAATCTTGTAAGCGTCTACTGTACATGTTTTTTTTTTTTTTGTCGCTGAATTCGAATATGGGGTCGCTTGATTGCTCAAGGTAATCTAGAGGTCATGCCAAGGTCACCTTAAGGTCAAATTCAAATGACTTCGAACTTGACATGATGGAGGCTAACCAGAGACCGTACCGGTTATTCATTTTATAATAAAAAGCGAAAAATTTAAGTTATTTTTGGACTTTTATTATTTTGAGCAAGTAATACCGGGTAATTTTGCTTTTTATCTTTTTAAGGCAAAAATAAAAGTTAAAATTTGCCTTTTATTTTTTCGAGTAGAAAATAATCGGTAATTATTGCCTTTTATTTTTTCAGGCAAAAATAAAAGTCAAAGTTCCAAATCAAGTATTCCAGAGTTTTGTATACTCGAACGTAATAGTTTTAAAGATCCTATCTGGATTCTAATAACTCCCTAATAAACAAATACCAGGGTTAGATCAAATCTTAATACGTATTACTATGCATAAGTACAATACATGAAGGGATCTTTTGATAACGGCATCCGATCTGCACCGATTATTCGATTTTCAAAACTGAGGTTACGAGTTAAGGGTATGGCTTCTAAATGTACAACAAGGTATGAGATTTTTGAAAAGGGTCGCCACCTTTTTCAAAATTATAAAACCTGCTCGTTGTATTAAAAAAATTAGGTGTAAAATGAAAGGGCAGGGCCTCTAGAAGTGCAATAAAGTTTAATTTTTTTTAATTGGGTTGCCACCCGCTTATAAAATTACAAAACTTACACCGTTCGCGCAAATTTAAAAAATTATATAATGTGTCATATAAACGGACTTGGTCTATAGATCTACAAGGAAGAATGTCTTATTTTTTTAAAGGGTTGCCAGCTGTTAAAAATTATTTTTTTTTGTGCAGAGCTCCAAATTTACACCGTTCTCTCGATTCTAAAATGAGGTGCCAAGTGAAAGGTATTCACCTAGAGATGTGCTTTCTGTTAAATTTTTTTTTAATGTTTGCCACCTAATTGTAAATTTATTGCTTGAAATATGATACTCAGTAAAATATCGCAATATGGGCATAAAGCGAGGTTTCTATACTAAATTAATACGTTAGTGGTTTTAAGAGTTGCCACCCATTAAAAAATATATAGTTGTGAAAGGTAAGTAACGTATTAAGGACAATCGATATTGGTATCAAAGGACAGCTAGTTAAATGTCCTTTGTATAAATGTATGCGAATTTTCGACAGTTGTCATCTAGTTAACAACTCTTAACTAGCTTTCGATTGATAGCAATATCGAATGCCCTTAATACATGACTTACCATTCATAGTTATAAATGTGTTTAATAAGTAGTAACTCTATTAAAAGACACGAATATATTAATTTAATCTCAAACCCATATTGTGATATTTTACTATCATATTTTAAACAATGCATTTTTAATTAAAAAAAAAACAAATCACGTCTATAGGTGAATACCTTTAATTTGACACCACATTTTGAAACTCGAGAGAACGGTGTAAATCTGATTCTCTGCAATAAAAAAAAATGTGTAACAGGTGGCAACTCTTTTAAAAAAATTAGAGGTTCTTCCTTGCAGATCTATAGACCAAGCCCGTTTATATGGCATATGGTATAATTTTTTTAAATTGCGCGAACGGTGTAAGTCTTATGATTTTTTTAGCAGGTGGCAACCCTATTCAAAATAATGAAACCTTCTTGCACATCTAGAGGCCCAGCCCTCTAATTTGGAACCTATTTTTTTCTAATACAATGAACCGTGCAGGTTTTATAATTTTAAAAAAGGGGCAACCCTTTCCACAAAGTCATACCTTGCTGTACATTTAGAGGCCAAGCCCTTTAATTTGGAGCCTCAGTTTTGAAAATCGGATGATCTGTGCAGATCTGATGCCGTTAACAAAAGATGCCTTCATGTATTGTATTTATATATAGTACATACATATTTAGATTTGATCTAACCCTGGTATTTGTGTATTGGGGAGTTATTAAAATCCAGATAGGAGCTTTTAAACTATTAAATTCGAGTATACACAACTCTGTAATACTTGATTTGTAACTTTGACTTTTATTTTTGCCTGAAAAAATAAAAGGCAACAATTACCGATTATTTTCTGCTCAAAAAAGTAAAAGGCAAATTTTAACTTTTATTTTTGCCATAAAAAAATAAAAAGCAGATATAATCGGTACTATTTGCTCAAAATGATAAAAGTCAGATTTTTAAAAGTCATGGAGGAATCACAGTCTACAATGTGAAATGAGTCTAATGGTACCTTTAAAAAAGCTATAGCATAATTTTTTCACTATGCCTTGTTGATGTCAACAATTGTAAAATAANAAAATTGCGTCGATCAGGCAAGGCAGCGCTCAGCTAAAATAACTAACCACATATCGAAGAAAATTGTCGCTGGCCAGTCTACTCGTCAATTTATCACAGTGTGAAGAGCCTGCTACACGTTCAATTTTTATTGTGATATTTTGATCGTGATCCATATTGGTGGATTTCAAAATAGTGATGGATCGCGCGGGAATGCTACATGTTCATTAGGGGTCTTAATCAAAGGCGATAAACTCTTGACAAATTTGTTAAAGTGGTAAATTTATTTTCATTTTGATAAATGAACTGTCAAACTTTGTATGGAAATCTATCACTTCATCAAACGAATTTGGTGGATAAATGTATAAATTTCAGCAAAATTCAATCCTTATAGGTTGCTAGGTAGTCGCTTTTGCTACGAACACATAAAAGCAAATGAGCACAATCGACGAGTTAAGAATGAAACGCGTCTAGCCACATAAGTTAAATAATAAACAGTTTAATGCAATTATTTACAAAGGCGCGTTCATGAAAGAAAGCGGATAAACTGATAAATTTAAGATATTCATCCCTTTATCACTTTAGATGAAGACCCCTATTATTTATCGCGTCAGTATTTACACGTTTTTGTGTTGAGAGGTTTAAAGTCCAATAGATGAAGACTGGAAATCTTTTCTTAATGTTATTTTATTGAAATTCATCTATACTTTTTATTATATGTATGGTGATACCACATCTTATTTGTTCGAAATGCAACGCGAAATGCCAAGCCGTGAATATCACGAAATATGCCACACGTTTAATATTTATTGGCAGGTCTTTGATCCAGATATGGAGGAAATGAAAAAAGGAGGTTTGAACAGCAGTTTGTGCGGTGTATTTGGGCCCTTTAGTGCTTCGGTATATGCACTTAAATCGATTTTTTAAATAATGCTTTTGTTATGGGGCTAAAATCACGTTCAAAAGACAGCTTAAAGGGCGTTTTTATGAAAAGTATATTTTTAAACGCTTGCATTGCAAAAATATTTGTTTGTTGTTGTATGTTTCACAAATTTTTGTAATATTCCTCTTTATACACGTACGCAAGCAGAGATTGAATAAAAATTTATTTATAAACGTATGTAAATGTATTTAGTTATTATATGAGGCCTTGAGTACCAGAGTAGCTTAACTGACACATCAAAAAAGTTGAGGGGCATCTTAAAATGCATTACNCTGGTAAGCTTAACTGACACATCAAAAAAGTTGAGGGGCATCTTAAAATGCATTACCAGAATCGAAACGGTAATAGCCTAAGGCACACCCTGTTAGTTTTCTTTTACTATAATAGATATATTTATAGATCCTTCTTTCTCATATTAAATACTAAAAATTTGTTTGTAGATAGGCCACTCTGGCCCTCATGGCCTCATATCGTCCCGTTTCTGCCTTAACTTCGTATCTGCAATAGAGGTATTTTAGAGAGCGTAAGAAAAAATGCTTAGTTTTTCACCTAGGACACAATAAACGCATTTTTTACTTAATATTTCTGGTTCCACTAACAGTAGTGAGCAACTTCATTAAATCTTTGTTCTATTTTCAAATAGTGTGATGCTTATACAGCTGTTATAACCCTGTAGGGAAACGAACTAGTGCGGAATTGGTTCGGTTCTAGTGCGTTTGGAACCATGACTAGTACGCGTTAATTCTCTTTTGCATGTTAGCGACTGGCGAATTTAACATTGCGCTGTCCTCGGAAGTGTCAATTGTCCCTCGTTGCATCCCTTTGACTCTAGTTCCGAACCAGTTCTAAATTCGACAAATAAGATCTAGTTCGTTTTGCATCCCTTTTTCTATAGTTCCGAACCAGTTCCAAATTCGACAGATGAGATCTAGTTCGTTCTGCATCCCCTTTTCTTTAGTTCCAAAACAGTTCCTAATTCGACAGATGAGATCTAGTTCGATCTGCAACCATTCTTTATATGTAGTTCCCAACCTGTTATAAATTCGTCACCTTAGATCTACATTTCTGATCAGGCTTGTCGAAACATTTCTCTTCTATATTAAATACGATCGGTGGAAGGAAGGACAATACAATCACAAATGTTTAAACGCATTTATTAAAAATTTATAAACCACGTTAGTAGTAGTAGTAGTATTAAACTTAAGTAGTAAGTAAAAAACAAAAGTGCGTTTTGCTTAAAAGTAAAAATATTAGTTCACTTTGTCTTACTTGTCTGAATTTAAGCATATTGATTTTTAAGTAAATTCAGTTCTTTTTAAGATTATATGTATATGAAGTACTTCGAAAGTTTTTGTCGTACTAAACTTAAATAAAATATACAGTCAGTCAATAAAGTTTAGGTACAGTGAAGTGTTTTTACAATACCGGCAACTATTTTTTAAATATTTTAATTTTCCCTAATTTTTTATAAAAATATGGTTAATTCTACACCAAAAACCCCAAAAATCAAAGTTCCAAACCTTATGCAAAATTAAAGAAAACTCTGCGAATTGGTAATATTAGTTTTCCCAAAAATTGTAGATGCGTGGTTGAGGCAGAAACGGGACGATATGTAAAATGAATTTGTTGAGTTTTCTTATAAAAAAGAACTGTTTATTGTACCCATGTCTTAGTTATGGCAAATAAACGAGGTTTGTTTTTACAGTTTACTGTATAATAAAACGTTGTTTTTGACTTGGTAAATTTTACGTAATTTTTTTTTTGGAAATTCTGGTCATAAAATGTTTTTGTTGCGTGGCAACTGTGCTCAGCACCACGTCAATTTCTTTTTTTCTTTTAACGGGTGATTTTTTAAGAGCTTGATAACTTTTTTTTTAAAAAAAAAGTTATCAAGCTCTTAAAAAATCACCCGTTATTTAGGAACCAGCATTTATACCGATAATAACGTCAGCCTCAAACTGAAAAGCAGAATCACTCTTGACGACAAAAAAAAACGGCACTCTATATGTCACTCATAATAACCGTACTGGTATATGGCGCAGAAGCAAGGACAATTAAATTTAAAATGAAATGAACCCTGCAGCGGAAAGTACTGGTACAGAACTGGTGAATTCACCGGTTTTCAGGAGTCGAATACCGGTACCTGGCCGGAGATTTGAACCTGGACACTTTTGGCAGCAATTACTTGTAGCCAGCATCTTTGCGCACACAGCTACAGGCACAACATGTAAGTGTGCTTTTAAATGTTCGCTTTGAATCAAGCCAAATTACGCGACTGATACATTTCGTCGCCTGGGTAAACGATTGTCGTAAGCGCAATTTTGACTATTTTAAGTTATAGATGCAGATATATATATTTTGAAGTAAATTCTTTCGATTGGTGTTATCAGTTTTCATATATCTCCATTAGTTTCCGAGATATTGACTAAAATTTTTTCTATAATTTAGTAAAAATTTAGTTAGTGATGCAGCCATATTGAACTAATCAATATCTTAAAAACAACGTTCTCAATTTTTGGATATCTTCTTTAGTTTTCGAGATATTGAGTAAAAGTGTCGTTAATTTAGTAGAAATTTTGATCACATTGTCGTATTTCATACAAAGTGGCTGCCAAATTGTGGACAAATGACGCTTACGACAAAATTTTACTAAAGAAAATCCTTCATAAACTCAAAGCTAATTAACATTAAACATAAAAAATTAAATAATTTAAGAACTTTGTGAACTAGTAACATTTTCAGAGACTTTGGCGAATATCTATCTTCGCGTTTTTGAGAAATTGCATTCCAAACTTCAATCGCGATTTCCCATAATCTGCCAAATTTACCCAGGCGACGATTTGTTGAAATTTGTCTTTGAGTGGCGTTATTTGGAATTTTTTATTGGGCTGGACTTATTCTCTTTCCCGTATTCCCTATTACTTCATAGGTAATTATTTTGTTATTGGTTCCAAGTCTCTATACTCATTGAAGATTAATGAAGGACAACTATTCCAGCTTTTTCGCTTACCTCGTACTTTCTAGACAATATTCGATACGATTTCGCAGACGACCAAAAACACGGAGCTACAAAAAAAAAAAAACGAAATACATCCGAAATAAAACCTAGTGTAGGTTGTAGCTATGGTCGAGTACAAGACGAAAATAGATTCCGCATAGTTCCTGAACCCTCCATGTTTTTATTTAAAGCAACCGTTAGTTCGTACTTGATGCAGTTATCTATTAACAGCTTAACTATTTTTCATCCCATTTTAAAACCCGAGCATATTTTGTAAAGAGGATTTATTGACTTAAATTATGTTCGCACTAGCTAATACCCGCGGTTTTCACCCCACGTTTTTATGCAAATATTTATTATATTTTATTTCTGTACACACTTTATTGCAGCTGTATATTTTCTAAGCGAGCTAGGGTATATAGGCCATTTAAAACTACATACTATGAAAATTATATCAATCCCTCTAAGTTTACCTTAAAATGGTTCCAGGGATACGCCGCGTGAACGTGTAACGCGTTGTTAATATTTCCAACACAAATTCAGTAACCTAGGCTTTTATAAAAAAAAAAACACTTCTAAGTTCTGTAGCTAAATGCCTCCAGAGGTATGTATCATGCGATTTTTAGATTACATGGCAGATGCCGACTCTCCCTTTTTCATTTACTGAAATTTTGTCTGTCAGTACGGTACTGATAAAATAAATCTCCATAACACATTTAAAATACTTCCAGAGATTTTCTATCCTTCCATAGATACATATCGTCGTTTAAAGTGCAAAACCGCGTATCAACAAAATGCAAAACTGCGTATCAGCAAAATACAAAACCGCGTGTATGAAGTTGTAAAAATTATTTTGTTTTTTATAAAGCAATCGCATTTCTGGCTAGTATATTTCAGGACGAATGAATAATCGATGTATGCCCTTCGAAGCATCGAAAAATATCGATGTACATTTCGATGCATCGAATCAAAGAAAAACATCGATGTATTTTTGTCACTGACATCCCTAATGCAAAAACAAAGTTTTTACTAAAGAGCCAGTGTATATATTAATTATGACTAAACCGTCACTAGACACGAAAAAAGGCGCGTAAAAAAAATTGACGAAAAAGACGCTTAAGAAAAACTTCGGCGAAGAAAGACGCGTAACCTAGTTGCCGGCGAAGAAAGACGTGTGAACACAGATTTATACCTGTCACTCCAACATCATTCTCCAAAAACTCTTTGGGAATTTACATACTGTTAGACACGCAAACATAGTAGACCGCGAAAATAAGTTTACGCGTCTTTCTTCGCCGTCAACTATGTTAAGAGTCTTTCTTCGCTAAAGTTTTTTTATGCGTCTTTTTTCGCGACCAACTTTTGAGCCAGCCCTTTTATTCGTGTCTAGCGATAAAATATTGATGAATTCCTTAGTCCCCAGACACAGATATAAATTCAAGGCCATATTTCTACTTAAATTGCTTAACTTCGACAATTTTCATGCAATTGCATTACGTAAAATATCAATTTATTCAAAAATAAATGTTCTTTTAGATAAATTATACATATTTGGCAACTTTCATAGACATTGTTAAAATCAGCGATGGTGAAAGTTTTAAAAATTAAGAAAAATAGGAGCTTATTAAAATGTAACCGATGAAAACTTCCAACAGGCTAATAGCCCATTTCCACCATGAGCTTTACTGCAGTTAAGTGCTCAGATAAGTTGGAATAATTTTAACAAGAGGTGGTCTGCAAGTTTTATTTCTTAATTTTTGGCTTATTCCTTTCGTTTGCTTTTACTTAATATGAGCAGCTAGCTCCTTCGAGTTGTAATCTGATTTTTCCAATAGGCATAAACTACAGTTAAGGTTTGGTGAAAATGAAATATAAGTCTAACAATATATTGTTATACATCATTTTAAAGGTCTGTAAATGCTATTTTCAAAATATGTCGAGAGATGAGTTCAAAGTAGCACTTGTTGACAGGAGTGATTCTCCGTTGGATTTCGATGTTGACATTAATATCGGTGTTAATGCTGGTTCCCAAGTAAAAAAAATTCTATTCCTTCTCGAAATTATAACTGTCAACAGTGACGTGAGTGGCAAAATGCGAATACACTGACGGTTTGTTTGATGACAGGAGATACCTCGTGTTGTCGTCGTTGACCACCAGAACCAATCGCTTTCCTTGCTTGTCCAACTTGGAAAAGGCAGAACAGACTTCGCGGTTTTTCCACACTCATAAGGACTAATCAGTTCGTTGACGGGGGGTTTCAGCCTTTCACACAATACACTCGTTAAGACCTTGCAACTTATGCTTAGAATGCTGACCCCGCAATAGTTAGCGCGAATGGCGGGGTCGCCTTTCTTGTGGATTGGGCGGAGCACACATAAACTTCAATCGTCGGGCATGCGTTCATCTGACCATATTCTGCATAAGAGTGGGGCAGGCTGTCAGCTCTAGGCGGTTTGTTGTTTTTCAGTTTGTGAAATCCCCTCATAACAAAAACAAGAGATAGACGCTTGTGGCGTGCGCCTTGTTATCTTCACACAAAGGAGAGGGACCTGCAGTTTTGCGCCGACTCCAAACAGCGACTGTATTTTTATGACAAGCTCTCTTTAGAAAAAACATTTTTTGTTTTTTATTTTTTTGAAGTTGGGTTGCACCGCGCTTGAACCCACGCCTTGCGTAATGGTAGCGGCCGCCTTATACATATTTTAAGGCGGAGCTTCCTAAAGTGGGTTCCGTAGAAAAGTCACCGGGGTTCCGTGAAATGAATTGGGGGTCGACGGTTTGAGTTGCACACAAAGAAATGTTCTATAAACAGCGACACCGAGACGCAATTATCTATTTTCAAGAACATATGTGAATGGGGAAATCTTTTGAGATAGGGACATTTTGCGACCTGGCATATTGTTGCCGCAACAAAACAGCTGCACTGCCAAATGTGGTTTCTATACCTTCATTAATACTACTTAGGTGTGTAAACATTCAAAACAAAACTAACGGTTTAAACCAGTTTACTTGCTAAAATCGAGAAAATCAGGAAATTTCTAGTGCAACTCGCACAAAATCTACTTTTTATTAAGGCATAACTTCTTAAGCGGTCAGATCTAAAGCTCGGGATTTTCAGACATTTATTTGTAGGTTCTGAGGAATAAAAATACAGGTATTAAACAAATGTACCAGTTACCAAATGCGAGAAATAAGGCTACTTACAACTATAACTGAATTTCGCGTATTTTATAAAAAACTTAAATTTTCTTGTGGTAGTGTGGACAATATGCTTATCATGGCTGAAAAATCTTCTTGAGAAAACGCGTGATCAGTGCGTAATTTTTTACTTAATATTGGTTTTTCGTTGAACACAACCAATCAAGGGCAAACAAATTCATAAGCCCTGGTGTAAGATTTTGTGTTTGTGTGGGTCTGTGTAAAAAATGCTTAGCTCTAACAATTATTTTAATGGTCGGTACTGGATAATCCTTACTGATATAAATGCGAAAAGTTTGTTTGTTACGCTTTCACGTTTTAACTACTCAACCGACCTAAATGAAATTTCGCATGCTGGTGTCATTTAGTCCAACTTAAAGGGTAGCCTTTACCTCGATTAGACGAAGGGGCGTGGCAACTCCCGTACAAACGGAATTTTTCATACTGCATGCCTTTGGAAGTTTTTGTGGTAGAATAATGGAAGTCCCACTNTCTTTACCTCGATTAGACGAAGGGGCGTGGCAACTCCCGTACAAACGGAATTTTTTATACTGCATGCCTTTGGAAGTTTTTGTGGTAGAATAATGGAAGTCCCACTCCGCAGTGCCTGGGTTCAAACCCTGGTCGAAGCAACATCGCAAAAAAATTTAGAAATTTTTCTTAACAGCAGTCGCCCCTCGGCAGGCAATGGCAAACCTGCGAGAGTATTTCTGCCATGAAAAATAGCGTCTATAAAAATACAATCGGCGTTCGGAGTCGGCGTAAAACTGTAGGTCCCTCCACTTTGTGTGACAACATCAAAGCGCACGCCACAAATCGGAGGAGAAGTTCGGCCAAACACTAACATATGTGTAAGCGCCAATCTATTATTATTATTAATGAAACTTGGTATGCAGATATATGAAATCAATACTATAGTTATGGAAAAAATGTGTGTTCTTGAAAAAGGGCCCGTGGCACTTGCCATACAGACTGAATTTTGTATACTACCACCTGTTGAAAAATTAACTTCAATTCAAAGTATTTTATAAGTTAAATGAATTATTACAAAATTGATGTCGATCGAATCGTCATATCCCAGAAATGGTGACTCTTGGGAACAAAAGTGTCATAACGGGTTTAGCGATAATTGCATGATCTACAATTTTGCCAAACCTATTTTTATGATACACCTTACAGTTAGCTGAAAAATGGTAAAAATCAATTTATGTGACCTTTGAGCTTTAATTATTTTTTTTTTAAGATCTGGGATCGATGAGGAATTTTCACATTTCATTTATAATGGCGATCGTAACATTCGTACCAATTTTCAGCTTTAAGCGAGTTCATGCAACCTTGCAAATCTAACTTGAACGGGCTATGGAAATATGGTTCAAATATAGTAACAATAGAAAAATATTAGTTACGCGGGTTATAATGTACTTCAATGGGTTGACAAGCGATCATTTATGAAAAAAAGATTTTCCCATATGTATGTACATTAGGGTGGTTCACAAATGCATGTGAAAAAGTAAAGACGGAATTTGTATGCTCTCACCCCCTAGGATTGTTCTATACCAAAAAATATACCCTTATTTTTTATTTTGAAATCAAAAATATTTGAGTAGTCCACTTGCAAACAGCGTTATGTGATTTTATAATAGTAAATAAAAATAAAAAAAAAACGTCTACAGCAGCAAGTAACATCCAAATTGTATATTTCTTTTTATTATCTGAAAATTTGGATAAATAAGAGCCTAATAACATTAAAAATCAAAATCGCAGTGTGGTAGTTTTTGCAAATTTTATGTATAGAAATTAAATATATCGAGTTATGAAACAGTAAGTTTTATAAAGCCAGCTTTTTTAAGCTTTTCGAGTTCTCTCTTCCATGAAGGTTGGTCTGCTTCTTTTTTAAGACGTCTTCCACTAGGCACCGAAACTACCACGTTTTTTTGCAGGTTTCTAAGTTCATCAGAAGATGGAGACTTTTGAACTTGTATAAATACGTATAATAAATATTATAGCGACTTTTGAAAGTGTATATATACATACATCTAGCAACTTTTGCTAGAGTAGCTGACATTTGATGCTATTTTTTCAGAATATATAAGGATTTTGCACTGTATTGTTAGTGGACATGAAACTACTTTAAATACTTTTACATTAGCCACCAAAAACTAAAAATCGAACAAAATTTACATAGCGCACTTTGCAAGTGGACTACTCATTTAGAGGTCGCTCAAAACGCCCAAAGTTTTCCATGTGTTTTATATGGGACAAAAAACAATTTTGTAGACATGGCATAGAATAGTTATAAATCAATATTTTTCTAACAGAGAACTCTGTTTATCTTCAGGAGAATAATAATACTTATCTAGAGTGCCAGTTACTGTCGGAATTCGACAGTTTTTCTAGTTTTAGAAGCCTTGGATAGGTTTTCTAACTTAACAACTAACTTTCTAACTTAAAAATTAACTAACCGAAAAATCTTCCGCTAAAACGTAACTAACTTTTTTTTTTATCTGAGAAGGTCTTTGGAGAACTTCGGCAGGACTTTGAATTGACCCGATACATTCAAGTTTATCGATAAATTTCAATGATTTGACACATATCGATAGTTCGATGAATTTCAAGAACACTACAATTCGATAACTCAACAAAATTCGTTAACTCGACTAATTTCGATAACTGTGAAATTCGATGGCTCGATAAATTTTGATAACTCAAAAATGTAAAAACTTTGGATACCTTTATAAATTTTTACTTTTGACATCTCCACATTTTTCGAAAACTATCGTAACATTTTGATAAATCGATAAGCTTATATAACCTTGAAATTCCGATAAATCGATATATTTTGAAAATTCCATAAACTTCGCTTCGTTGAACCAACCAATTTCAGTAGATCAATAATTATCGATAACTCTGTAAGTTGAAAGAACTCCATGCATTACGAGACCTCGATAAATTTCGTTAAGTCTAAAATAATGATAATTCAATAAATATCGATAAATTGATACATTTCTTTAACTTGACAAATTTCGTTAATCCCACACGTTTTTATAGCTCGATAACTATCCGTAAATTTGGACAACTAAGTTTCTGTGTATATCAATTTCGACAACTCAGTAAACATTGATCAGTTTGAATAATTCGATACGTTGCGATAACTTAATAAGCATGGATAAATTTCGATAATTATAAACTTCGATGATTCGATAAATTTCAGTAACCTTTATGGCTGATTTTATTTCGATTCCTATCTTTTAACCTAATTCTTATGTATTTCTCATTGTGTCCATTTTCGCCTTTATCTCAATTTTCGTCTTTATCTTCACTTTTGCCTTTTTTTTTGTCTTCATCGTTATCACTTGTTTCTTCATCTTCATATTTATCTTTATTTCAAAGTTTAATTTCAAATACGAAGTAAAACAAAATGCGAAACAGCTTAAATTGAACAGGTTGCAAAAACAACCATACACAAATATGAAAATTTTTAAACGACGATTTTCAACCAATTTCGAAACTATAAAAACTCTCCTCATCTACAGAAAATTACCTTTCCAACGGTGTTTTTGGTTTTGAAATCGGTAACTTTACCTTGGTCTTCATCTTTGCTTTTATCTTTCACATCTTTGCTTATATCCTTTTCTTTTTCTATTCACGTAGATGAGATGAGGTGCGATGACGTGATAAGATGTGACGTGATTTTATGTGATGTGATAGGATGTCATGTCATGTGTTGTCATATCCTCTGATGTCATGTCATATGATGTCATACCATATGATGTCATATCATGTGATGCCACGTCATGTAATGCCATGTCATATCATACGATGTCATATCATGTGATGTCAAGTCATGTGATGTCATGCCATATAATGTGATGTCATATCATATAATGTCATGTCACGTGATATCGTGTGATGTGATATCATATTATGTGATGTAATATCATGTTATGTCTCTTTATATCATGTGATAAAATGTGATGTGATGTCATGTAATGTGATCACATTCCATGTTCCGATTAGTATATCGATAACCCTGTTGATAACTGTGTCGATAAAAATACCGATAACAATATCCATAAACATATAGAAAAATACAACGATTGTAAAATCGATTAATTCATCGATAAATATAACAATCATCAGTATCGATTATTGTACATATCGTTAACAATATAAATGACTAAATCGATAACAAAATCAATTATTTAATCGATTATTATACCGATAACAATATCCATTATTGTATCGATAACAATATCGATTATTATATTGATTATTATATCGATTACAATAGCGGTTATTTAATCAATAACAGTATCGATAACAATATCGATTATTATATCGTGAAAAATATCGAGTTTTATATCGATCTTCATCCTCATCCTTTTCTTCATGTTTATCTTTATTTTTGCATATTCCTCTTCACCTTTACCTTAAAGTGTTTAGATTTACTTTGATCTTCGTTTTGCCTGTACCTCTAGGCATCTTTGTTTTTGTTTTTATTCCCAAACCGCCAAACCGCTGAGAACCATTTCCATGTGCATTATTCCCCTTGAATTTGACAATTTACTTCCAACCAACCAACTGCCGCTAAAGCAGTTTCACTTCATAAATTCAAGAAGTGTTCTTACCCTTTCAGTTACCCTACTTCTTATGTATCTGTCATTGTCTCCATTTTCGTCTTTATCTTCACTTTTGCCTTCTTTTTTTGACTTCATCTTCATTCATTCATTTCTTCATGTTCATATTTATCTTTATTTCAAAGCTTAATTTCAAATGTGTAGTGAGACAACAGGCGAAACATGTCAAATTGAACATGTTGCAGCAACATGTATACACAATTCGAAAGTGTTTAAACGACGGTTTTGGCCGTAATTTTCAATCAATTGTAAACTACGAAAAAATGCCTTTCCAACGGGGTTCTTGGTTTTGAAATCGGTTCGGTATAGTCGCCAAACGAACGGTGACAAAATTTATGTTAGCGTATTAATATATAGATTGTTTATTTAACCATTTTTCTATTGCAACTATAATTTATAGGTCCTCCAAAAACCCACAAAAACACCGAAAAATGCAATGGGGCGACCAATAACAAATCGTTAGTATTAAAAAATGGTTAAATAAACAATTGCATATTATTATTGAAAGTCTCCTGAAGAGAACCAGGGTTTTCCGATCGAAAAATATTGACGTTCAAGAATTCTATACCATTTCTACGAAAAAATTTATTTTTCCCATATAAAAATACATGGAAAACTTTGACCGGTTTGAGCGACCTCTAAAAATTTTTGGATTTTTAATAAAAAAACAGGGGTATACTTTTTTCGATATAGAACAATCCTTCCGACTTTATTGTTTTTGGGACCACTCTAATGTACATATGTACTCGTAGTTGCCGTACTGAGTGCCATAAAGGACCGTCCACATAGAACTTTGGCGTTGCGTTGGCGTTGGGGTCGCTTTAACAGCCGACTATGAATACTTGAATTCAAATGCAGCCGTCCACATAGCCAAATTTCGACAAGCCCACGCCAACACATAGCAAAAAGATGGCCAACTCTCAACTTTTCGCGTGCGTCGCTTGTCAGCTGTTGCAAATAAATAAACTTATGGGAAATATTTTTCCTTTTTAATAAAGTGAGGGCAGGAAATATCGTTTTTTGCAATTATTGATATAAATGCAATTATTGATATAAAATATGAATTTATCTTTCGTTATTATGTTAATTTAGTGGCCCAAACATTCGCTGCCAAGCGTTCATTGTAGCAATCATATTTTTAACGTGCGTTCTGTCAAACCAACGCGAACGCCAAAGCCAACGCCAAAGTTCTATGTGGACCGCCCTTAAGAGCGTTGGGCGTTGCGCTTGACGGCTTGTTTTTTCTAACTTGTATACAACTTTCTACAAGAAACGCGATGAATTGCCAAATGAAATGTGAAATGTCATAACTAGGCACTTGGTAAATCTATTGAAATGCATGCCAGATTATTTTTCGGATGGTAGTGGTAATATCGACTGGGTACAATATCCATTTACGAAGCATTCCTGGATATTTAAGTACTTCGACTTTGGAACGCACATTTCAGTCTGCGTCTCTGAACGAGTTTTCGGTTAATGTTATGAGTGAATACCATGAAGGTGCTAAAAAGGCTCCCTTAACTTTGCTTCCTTCTGCCACAACGTAACGCTGTGAGACAGGGTTTTCGGCTTACACTTATACAAAAAACAATTACATGTCTAAATTGGATGATACCTCAGAAATGCGCATACAGTTTTCAGAAATAATATCGAACTATAAAGCAATATTTAATAACAGTGAAACAATTTAATTATTCACATTACAATTTAAAGTATGTATACTACTTCTAGTAAAAGTTTTTATTCATATTAAAATTGCACTGCCTTTTATTTTTTAGTAATTTGATGTGGGGTTCCATAAAATGAAAGGTATTTAGTAAAGGTTCCATCATCTTAACAATTTGGGAACCCCTGGTTTAAAGTTTTGTTTTTTATTCAACTTATTTCAAGGATTAGACGGAATTAAAAGTTTTATATTTCCTTCCAGTGGTGTTAAAGTATCGATTTAGTTGTCACTTTTTTACTATTATTAAAAATAATGCGGAGTACATTACACTAAGATATGATCTTATTTAATTTTTTTTTTATGCGTTATTCTCCATTTGAGTTAATTACTTTTAGACCCTCCCCCCCCCCCGCCCCCACTATTCTAACAAAGTCACAGAACTCAGCGCGTCACTATTGTGATTTGCCACAAATATGCCATTAAAAATAGTTTTAAATTTTGTGACTTAGAATAGGGGGGTTAATCTCTTCGATAACACCAACGCCTTCCCGTAGAGACAAACCTTTGGTTTTAAATTTTTGTATCCAAGCAGAAATGCAATTGAAGTTACGAGTTAATACCGCTTTTACCGCTTTTTTATGTTTAATATTCGTTAACCTTTCTTTAGTTGGAGGAATAAAAAAAATGCCCAAAAATGCTCAAGAAAAATTTATTGAGCCAAATTTTCTTAAGCACTACGGAGTTCTGAAGAAAATAGCTACTACGGTTTTCTAAAGTTTTTGTGATGAAATAGCTCAAGGCCCCGTTGTTTCCATCAGCAATATACATACATATGCCCGTTCCATTATTTCGCAAGGGAAAAGTGAGATAGCAGGCTGTGAAATATCAGATGTCAAAATTCCTTGGACACTACTATTCACAAATACGAAATAACAGCATTTTTTTCTTTGCCGTTTTCTTAAGAGGTCCGCACTTAGCTTTATACATTGAAATAAGCGAAATAAGCATGGCTGTTAAAATTAAGCTTGGAAACCCTGAATAAGCAATTCCAAACAAAAGCTTAAAATTTTTGGCTCTGGTTACGACATTAGGACGCACCCAACAAGTGGGAGGAGGAGCTCGGCAAACACTCAGCAAAAATAAAAGCGCCGAAATATTATTACCTGTTATAAAAACGTGCAAATTAATTTTCTGCGTTCAACCATTTTCATGGACATTATTTCAACTGGACATAGAAAGCTGATAATCAGTGGAATGTTTGCTAGAACAGTGCAGTTGATTTTGCTTTTTAGTCGTTCCATATTAAATCGTCTAATTGAAGTCGCGGACCTACATTAACTTTGAGGGACTCTTGTTTAGGGTCCCAAAAAACATAGCTTACGCAAAATTAAATTCTTAGAAACGCTCGTTTCCGCCTGTCGAATCAAAAGTTTTAAAAATCGCGATTTTTATGCTTTAGCAAATTTAGCTCTAAAGTGTTTCCTTTTTAAGATATCTACCCACTTGTGGCAGCATTTTGAAGGGAAAATATGATAGTTTTCACGCAAGCAAAGAAAATTGTTTAAGTCAATGCCCCCGAAAAATGGCAGCGTCTTACGTGTTTTTACTTTTTTTTTTGTGAATTTTAATCGACTCTAGCGTTTTGACTCTTTTGAGTAAGAAGCTTATGTTACTCAGGAATTAAGTGTGCGTATCATAGACGTAATACAGCTACAAGTCGACCCGACCAGCTCAATTCTTATAAAATAAACCTTTGCTTAAAGTTGCGAAATTTTTAAAGTTCGCAATACTCAGGTTACCAAATAAACGTGTTGCCTGCTTGAAATAAATATGAAGCTTACGGAATCTTTAGTTCATATCTTTAACTTCAAGCGTCTTCACCGTTCGTGTCGTTATTTTTACCAAATTCACTAGCCTTGCGAAAGCCAAACTGTCCACATCATGAAAATGTAATAAAGATTTTAGACTCATGTTTCTACAAATACAATATAAAAGGATAAAAAATGTTAGCAAGCGTTTACAGTGCGTTTAGGCTTTCTTAACATTTCCCAAACCCAATGCTAGTGAAGAATGCCAAATGCAGATGTCCTTGACTTATTTAGAAAAACAATGAAAGCGTTAGATCAAGGCCTAGTTAATTGTGTAAAGAATAGACAGAGTACTTCAAACAATTGTTTATAAAAGGAACTACGAGCAGAGACATGTACATATGTATGTAAATGCGCACCTACCCACACACCAGAGAAAGATATGGAATATGGTGATTTAAATTTTCATTTGTTTTCATTCCATAATATCAAAAAAACGTACAAAATCCATAATGTAATTGTAACAATGTGGGTGTTCACACCTGTCTGGTTATCAGGATATGTGGTTAATTTTTTATTCAGTGTACAATAATAAAATACACCATAGAATAATAATTTAAACCTAATAATCTAATAAACAGGCTAGTGTGAACGAACACAATAATTTCGTAATATTTATTGAAACTAGATATGTGAAAACAATTCTACTTGTTATGGCAGAAGCTGAGTGTACCCTTTTGTATTTCTCAGGCTCGAATGCAGACGCAACACATCAAAATTATTTAAAGGGAAACATAGGTTTCATATGCACAAGTTAGTGGGAGAACGTATCCGAAAAACGGCTGAAAATGGAATCGGAAAACCGATTATATATTAATTATTTTCAGAAATATTTGCGAATATTTTCCAGGTGGGGCACATACCGCGGATATGACAACTAACTGAAAATTGCAATCATTTTCTGTACGGTTCCGGATACGAAAAATGTACGAAAACCGCAGCGTCGGCAAAACAGCAACTTTTTCTGCTGGCTGGGTATATAAATATGTAGCTTTGTAGAGCAATATTACATACATATACGAGTTCACTGCTATTCGTTAACTCTCGAGAAAAGTCGCCTGTTTTCGTATACATGCCTTTCTATTACTTTATAAATGTGTTCGACATACATATTACATACTACACAAAGGACACTAAAGTATCTTTTGTTTAAAGGCTGAGATAAAAAAATATTAATAAAGCCTTATTTGTTCTTTGTTTTTAATTAACTTTTGAAGGCGAGATGCGCCCAATTGTAAGCAGCATGAATAAACCATGACCATGCGCAGTCTATTGAGCTAAAATAGCTAGCGGGAAGGAGCCATCGATAGCTGGAAAGAAAACTGATACAAAATATCAAATATCGATTTTATATCACCTTCATAGATATGTTGTATAAAATGCAACCAACCACACGGTTGATATAAAATAATCATTATATTAAGATAAATATTTTTCAAGTCATCTATAATTATTATTCAAGGACTTACATTATAAAAGTCCTTTCATAATAATTATCAGAGAGGTAAATATTTTCAAGTCTTCTAAGACTTTTATTTTAAGACTTATATTATAAAAACTTTTTCATAATAATTATCATTGAGATAAATATTTTTAAGTTTCAAAGACTTTTATTTTAAGACTTATATTATAAAAGTCTTTTCATAATAGTTATGAGCGCGAAAAAACTTTTTAAGTCTTAAAAGACGGGACTTGTTCAGGAGCATTTCCGCATTAGTTGGGGACCAGTTCGAGGCTAGGTGGGCACCATTGCGGGTCTAGTTGGGGAGTAGTTTGGGGCCAGTTGGGGCTTGGATTGGGACCCGTTCGGGACTATATACAAAATTTTTTCACACTCATAATCATTAGCAAACGACTTTTATAATATAAGTCTCAAAATAAAAGTCTTTGAAGACTTAAAAATATTTATCTCGCTGATAATTATTATAAAAGACTTCTGTTATATAAGTCTTAAGATAATAGTTATCGATGACTTAAAAAAATTTTGTCACACATAATTATTATAAAAAGACTTTTATAATTCTTACGAAAATTTGGATGACTTTTTTAAAACTCCACCATGAAATAATTATTATTCTGGGTCTCTGGTCTGTCCTATTCAAAATACCACTAGACCACATTCGTGCGGCAAGTAAAGCATTCCCGGCTAGACTCGATGCTATTAATAATGCTCAGTATGGCTACATTTTACAGTAATACACTTTTCTTAAAATTTTACTAGTTTTTATGATCAACTGGTGTTTTAGTTAAATTTTAATTTGTAACGCCTACTTAGTTGTACCGAAACACGTTTATTTATATAGAGATCTAATCCAACATTTGAGTTTTTGGAGGCCTCATCATACGATTAATAAGGGAATATGTTCAGCCGAACAGATGACTGAACTACCAAAAAATGGCGGAGATATGTGTCTTTCCATCTGTCTTTTAAATACAAACTGTACAAATTTTCTGTAAAATTCGCTGTAGAATTTTGTGAAACAGAATTTCAAAATGCGGAATTTTAAAAAGCAGAATTTTGAAAAATTCGCAGAATTGTGCGATGTAGAATTTTGTAATGCAGCGTAATTAGTCTCCCCCAGAATCTGTCTGAATTAAAATATTTTGAATTGCCTTACGTTTTACATCAATGTTGTAATACAGCTGTAAAACTATCGATAGTGCTACCATCGATAGTTTCCATGTTTCAAACTAAACTATCATTACTCGTTAATAGTTTCCAGCACTACTATCGACAGTGTCAAACGCTACCATCGATAGTACTATCGATAGTGAATGTAATGTTAAAAACTGTTCCAAATTAACAGGGACGGCATCGAAAAACAAAATATTGAAAATATAAACACACGTAGGGCCGTTTTCTTAAGTAACTTTTAACTTTGAAATCACTTTATGTTTAAATATTGCTTTAACATGTATAGTTCTGTCTAAGTAAAGCATTTTATTATCGAATTTTATTTATTTATTTACATATCTATTACTGAAGCTTACAATTAAAAATAAAATTATGAGCCTAGTAAAGAAAGCTTCCTCTTGATCTATAACACATGGCAACAAAATTGGGAAAATATTTGTTGCGGCAAATGTTACAGCTGTTTTTGATTGACTTGGCAGTGCTGATTACGAATCCATGAGCATAAGGTTTCCATCAGCTCCAGATTTTGTGAAAAACGAGGTCAAAATGTCAAAAAACCGGGTTTTTTTTTGGCAATATTTTAGAAGCTCTAGCAAAGAAACAAGAGGCGGTATTAAGCTTAAATTAAATTTAGAAGTCTCGACTACTATCCCTGAAAATACCATCCACCTTGACCTGATGGGCACTTATAGTCATTTATTGAACAGCGAAATCTGATTTTGTGCGAAGTTTGAGTACCCATCGCAATTAAACAAAACGGGATAGAGCCTTCCACTTGGGCTGAAATTAAGGCTTGATATTTCGACTACAATCGCTTAAAATACCATCCCTGAACCTTAACCCTAAGGTCACTTATAGTTATTTATTTAACAGCAAAAACTGATTTTGGCAAAACTTATTTATTTTTTTCAATAGCACAGCATTTATTCCAGTGTTTTATATTGTTCATTAATGACTTTTAGTGACCATCAGGTCAAGGTGCAGGGATAGTAGCCGAGAGTTATAGCTTTAATTTAAGCCCCAGTTAAAGGTTCTATCACCCTTTGTTTTTTGTGCTAGACCTTCTAAAATATTGCAAAAACGCGATTTTTTGACACTTTGACCTCGTTTTTCTCAAAATCTGGAGCTGATGGAAACTTTATGCTTACGGACTCATAATCGGCATAAAAAAGTCTATCAAAAACAGCTTTATCATTTGCGCAACAAAATCACTGCTGCCTTGTTTGATTGCTGCTTATTATAAATTTTCAAATATGATCATATATGTAATACTTCTATATTGGCAGTAAGCTAACTTCTCAATGTGTAAGCATTCCGAAATCAAAGCGAGACAGTCTAGTACCATTTTTGTCAATGTATTGTGTACTTGAGTGCCGTTTTTGTATATGTGTTGTGTACATGTTTATTTATAAACGTATGTGTTCCTTTTCTTTCGTACTTGTTTATTGATATATCTGGACTGTAGTGTTTTCGGACGGTACTAGCTCTTACTGCCAATATAGGAGTATTACATATATGAATATGATATATTTTGTTTAAATTTCGTAATATAATTTTTTGATTTGTTTACAGCCAAGAAACATACAAACGTCAAACACCGATAATAGAAATGCTTTACTTCAGACATAGCCTTATAGTTTGAAGCAACGTTTAAATATAAAGGGAGCTTTTCAATTAAAGGTTGCTTGAGAAAACGGCCATTAAAGGAGGAATCACAATGAAAGTATCACTTATAATAAAAAATTGACAAACTTAAAAAACTGACGCGCAGTTACATGGAGACATTATTAATTAAATCGGCTGTGCTAGAGGTTTTAAACTATCGATAGTCAACTAGTACTATCGATATTTTAACCTTTTTTGAGAAAAACTATCACTACTCATCGATAGGGGCAAAAAAATAAAACTATCGATAGTACCATCGATATTTTGATACCTCTATAGTTTCGTTCCTCAACTTTTCGGGATAAAACCTGTAAAACTGTCAAAAAGCAAAATTACTCTCAGAGAAAGAGAGAAAACCCAAAAAGTACGGGAACGCTTTTCGGGTACAATCTGGTAAAACTGTCAAATCTAATCTAAACGTCAACTTATTTTTTTAGTTTATTAAAGACTAGTTTAAACAAAAAATGGACAGCCAATTAAGTGTAAACTGTTCTCCTGGAACTTTTCAACGCATACAAAGTGGTAAGCTACATAGATATGTGTTTAAAGATCAGAAGGAGTAAAGCTATCGTTTTCGGTTAGTTATTTTTACAATGATTTTGGGTTGTTGTGTCCAAACGCCTGACCCGAATCTAAAAACTTAAATACACACGTGTAGCCAAAGCATTAAGCTTTAATTTACAACAGAGATTTCAAATCCTGAGCAATAGTTCATTAATAGATTCGGTTTGAAATATGCACTTTTTGTAAATTTCGATGTGGGTTCTGCGCAAAAATTCTGTCGATGGCGTGCATGTTGTATACCTTCGACATTAGCAACACAGAAAGAAGAATTATACTTAAGTTTTAATCCCTAAGCGCGCCCGAAGGCCGCCTACTCATAAAGAAGTTCTACGCAGAAATACATGACATATCCCGAGTTGACAATTTCTATGTTGGAATGTTAATTTGACTCCATTTTCAAATGGCCCCCTAGGTCTGTAGAGGGGTCAGAGAGGAGAAGTATGGCTTTTCTTAAAGTTTGGACTGTACTATTTCTAAGGGGTGGGGTTTTAGGTGCCACACCCCCTACTCTCCGCTTCATTACACAAAATCATTGTACAAATAACTAAGCGTTTTCCAAGGCTATCGTTTAATTACTTTGTTGTTCGCAGATGAAAATTATAGGAGGAAAATAATTGGCGAGGTTCTAAAGGGCCAAGACAGCAGGTAAGCGAACTGGTGTTTCCACCGGTTGAACACTCAGCGGTGAGCCAGGAAAGCGTAGCAGCTGAAGAAGATTTTACACCAATTCAGCCCAGCGAAGAGGGGCCAAAAATGATTTGGCTGGAAGCACCAACGAAGTTGATGCTATCGTTGCTGCAGGAGCTTCAGCCGAAGGTGGGGAAATCGGTGCAAGTAAAAAATAAAACCAAGATGTGGAAGATCATAGAGGAGAGAATGGCGTTTGAGGGCTATAATTTTTCAAGCGTACAGATTGAAAACAAGTTTCGCGGTCTTGAGAGACAATTTAAAAAAACGATGCTGCATAATAGGAGAACGGGCAGCAACAGGGAAACTTGTCCTTATCAAAGGTTTGTATTTTGAACCAGAATAAAATTATTGCGTTTATTTTTAACATCTTTTATTGTTATCTAGTGAGTTGAATGATATTTTGGGGAAAGGGCATTCAGTAAACCCCAGTTATTCCTTGCACAGTGCAGACGTAACCGAGCCTTATTTGTCCGAGAGCGCTTCCGACTTGGATCAAACAATGCAAGGTAGTGTTTTTGCTAACATATATGGTATATACAGACATGTGAAAAATAATAGGTACACGACATTTTTATCCGGTTTGGCTACTTTTCTTTCCTGTGTATTTTTTTATCTTTTTTCTTTTGTTATTTATTATAAAAAAATATCATTACCTCCCTAAAACCATAAAAGTCCAAATTTCAAAGCCCATTAGATTCTAGCTTTAGAAAGTGCAAGCTTCAAGTGGCTAAGAATTCGAGTTGATTTTTGATTATTTTTGTTTTTTTGCTGACACGAATTTTCTTCCATACAAATGCGTGACAAAATGACAAATGACAAATTTTCGTATGTAGGCGAATTTTGGGAAACCCAGCTATCATGGCTCGAACCAGGAAATCCTACGAAAACGTCTATAAATTTCTTTTCAACGTTACATATAGCTTGCACGCACAAAGACATGTTGCCCTTTCGGTCAATGTATTCATCTTTGTTTTCGGTCGGCGGATCAATTGTTATATGCGTTCCGTCTATGCACCCTTAAACATGAAAAAATTTGCATATGTATAAATTTACGACTGACTATTTGACCACATACATATGCTACTCACCTATTGCTTTTGAAAATCCGCATTTATTATTGAAAAAATTTGCAGCTTCACGTTTTTTCACCTCACTCGGCCATTTAATGACTTCTGGACTTAAGCTGCTTATGAACATTGTAGTTCTTTCGGTGATACGAGAAACGCTTGAAATTGAAATATCAAAGCGATCAGATAGATCTCGATTACTACACGCTTCATGGCCAGCGAACCATAAAAATATTGCCATATTACTTGTGGCTGGAAGGCGTTTATCTGATCGCAATCTCGTATATATTTCGTTTACTTCTAACCGCATTGCCAAGCTGGTGAATAGCTGCTTTGATATACGGAAGTTTTGTCTAAACTCATATTCCGAATACTCAGGCCTCACATCTACTAAATAGTTTTTTATGCTATTCCTCGTTTGTTTCAGAAAGAGTTTTGCCACTTCATTAACAAGAACAATCTGCCTGTGACTTATTTGTGCTAAAGTTGCTTCAAACGTCTCACTATCGCTGGAATCACTCGATGAATCCATTAGTTCAGCAATGGCTGCGGCCCTAGTATCCGTGCCGGTTACTTCCTCAGAAACTTCCTGTGTTTTTATAATTATAAACACTAACACTCCGAATATGCAGTCAAATAGACAAGAATACTTACAAAGCTCGACATTTCTTCGTTAATAACACGATTTTTAATAAAATGAAAATGCAGATGGTGTTTTGTATTTATTTATTCAACTTTGAAATTGCTTTGACAATACTGAACAGCTGATGGTTTGACACTTTACAATTCTTCGGGTAAAATCTTGCAACTTTTGACAAAGAGAGGACCGATTTTACTCTCCCCTTTTTCCCCTACTTTGCCAGAGAACCGAGCACGGGAACGCTTTCTGGTAAATTCCTGTAAATTCTTGCAACTTCTTGCGAGTTAGGGAACGCAACTAATATTTTTTATAATTTAACGGATAGTGTATCTTATCCATTTCTTATGACCATACTTTACTAAAATAAGCCCCCTATAAAGCTTTTTATTATATTTCAATTTGATTACAATCGTTCACGGTTCATAGGACATACAAGTTTATTCATGTTAAATGTGAACTCTGAACTAGAAATGGGCGAGTGAGTGATTTTGGCTCACAATCACGCACACTCACGTTCTGTTAAATTTTTTTCAATCACGTTCACGCACGCTCAGGGAATTTTTTTTTTCTAATTTTTTTTTTCAAACTTTTTTATATAAATAGAATTTCCTATAAATATTGTTACAAAAGCGTTTGGACAAACTCCTTGCCTGGGATGAACGCACTATTATCTTTTTACAAATCTGAGATATACGTATATCTGTATGAACAAATGTGTTACGAGTACAGAAAAGAATTCACATCAATATTCATTTAATGTGATTTTAAAATGCAGTCGTGTACGACTTTCTTCTACAATTCTGCCTGACACAGAAAAAACTCTTTCAGTGGTGGCTGAGCTACCTGATATGTGTAAAACTTGTCTTGAAATGTTTCTAAGAAGGGGAAAATCTTTAGCTTTCTCCCACAATTTTAAAATATCCCCTCAACTTTTGTTTTCTGTACCTTTGACTTCGTCAGAAGTGTATACAGTAACTAAGTTAAACAGTTTACGGTTTAATTTACGGTTTAATTTTGGTTGAAAATACACATATCGTCGCTTGGCGAGAAATACCTCGTATCCGCCAAATGCAATACCACGTAAAAGATAGTGCGAAAATTTATCAAAAGTGCGAAGAAACTTATTTCCTTCAAAACTTTAGAATGGTTTCCTAACTAAACTTATTAAATATGAGCTTCTACCATAATTACGAACTATTAAATTTGGAAGTAGGGACGCTTTGAGACAGGGTAACCAAAATAAATTTTTTTCGCGCCGAGCGACGATATATATGAACATCATACGAGCCCTACACTCCAAAAAGAGGTAAGCGACATTTTTTTTTAATTTTTAATTTTGATGCAGAAATGCATCTAGATGCTCTAGGAACAAATCGGCATCAAAACGAAAATTTTGAAAAAATGTCGCTTAAATCTTTTTGGCGGTTAGGGCTCGGTATGGGCAATTCTCAATTAGTTCGAAATTTCGCATGACTCCCCAGTTTTTCCTCGGACACATAATTTTCGCTGGTTTATTAGCACAAATCAGGTTATATATATTGTGTAGATTACGTAAATGCAAAAAACGGACCACCGTAGATATTTTCTAGCCAAATATGCATATAAATGAGAAATAAAATTGGGAAATTTTCAAAAATAAATGTGTAACTCTCCATTTTTTATTTATTTTTTCGATGCAAAATTTGTGCGTTGATTGGTCATGTTTCAGTTTATAATTAGCTGGTAGTATTTGGAGAGGAGAATCGAATGCACCCCGTTAGAAGTATGTGCTTGCGATAGAAAAGAAGTTATGAAGAGTCAAAGTGGCATGACCAGGGCTGCCAACTATCCTTAGCTATGAGGAGCCATATTGAGGATAAAAATGTGCCAAAATGTGTCAAATAGAAAAATGAAAGTGCCAAAAATGGTGCCATCCTTTTTAATCCTTCCCATTTAGCAATAAAACAAGAACCACATTTCTAAAACAAAAGTGCAATGCCAAAATAAGATAAACCAGTTGAATAATCTTTAAAAATTAGAAAATTTTAGTTGAGAAAAAGAAGTACACGCGAAGGATTTCACAAAAATGTATTAAAGTATTACTATTTTTGAAAAGTGCCATTTTGGCACTAAGTGCCAAATTAAAAATTAAGTGCCATTTGATGTAAAATAGGGCCAAAAACTGCACGATTTGAGCCAAGTTGGCAGCCCTGGGCATGACTCCCATTTTAAATTCTGACACTCGTGCCTTTTATAGTATACTGTAGCTGGAGCGTAACTATAACTGTTAGGGGACAACTTTTATAGTGTTCTGGAGCATAAAAGGAATCAATCTAGACATGGCAGGCTTATGTGCTCTCATTAGGAGATACATACTTAAAAAAAAACAACTTCTTGAAAAGGTTACGATGCGTGCACAAAAGTAAAAATGCATATTTTTTATTAGCACATCTTCTGAAATTGGAAAATTTAGCCAAATACGTGTGTGCTCTATTGTACAATATACTATTGAACTATGATCCTCGTGCACTTCCCTGCAAAAATCGCTACAACTCCATGCATGCGTGTAAATAGTACTCCCTAAGGAGCAAGGAGTACTCCAAAATTAACCACAATTCATATAAAAAATATGGTCCAATTAACATTGCGATGTCCTAGGGCAGGACCATATACTCCATCCCCGCATTACATCAGAGTAGCACAAAACTACTCCAACATATTAACAATGGCATTGCTGTTATATTTTTTCGTTTGTACACGCTTTTATTCTTCACTTCTCAAATGCTTTTTCGAAATTAATAAAAACCAAGCCCAAAATTAAAAATTACATGTTGCCTCTGACGGTATTCGAACCCGAACATCCTGGGAGCTAAGAACTAACAGCGAGCATCTCTACACGTTCAGCTACAGCCAGACATGCAAATGTGCTTTCAAATGCTCAACTTCAATCACGTTTCGTTAAAACACGAGCAGTGATCGGATAACAAACAATGAGCTAGCGCAGAGACACCAGTTGGTCCGCTACAGCATGACAGAGGAACACTTTTGTAAGTACTCCAATTTACCACAAATAGACTACATGATCCAACGATTTTTGCAGGGTTTTTTATTCGTTCTTTAAAAAGCTACAGAGCGAAAAAGAAATAAGAAAAGCCCCAAAAAGAAACAATATATATAATACCCAAAGGCATTTTTTGTCCATGTCATCATCTGCACCGTTCGTTCGATTTTCGAAAATGAAGTGTCAAATGAAAGAGCTTGGGCTGTAGATGCTAGGAATTATCGTTGATTTGTGGCAGTTGGTGCTCGGTAATTTTTTTATATGAGAAAAATGCGGAGCACAGTCTATAAAAAAAAATTGCCAAAAATCAACGGTAAGTCCAAGAAAAAAAAAATTTAATGGGCTACAAAACTAAATGCCAAAATTTTGTCTAGATGCTGATCAAGAAGTTTGAAATTTTGGTCAAACTTTGCAGAATTATCATAATTTTTGCACAAAATCTGAATTTTGGATTTGTATCGTATTTGTTAACTAACTAGTTCTACTTTCATAAAAAAAGTAATAAATATTAAATAAAATGTATAAAAATAGCCAAAACTTACTAAAAAGTCCCGTTCCCGTTTTTATTTGGTTCGCTGTATGTGCATCTCTGTAACCGATCAATTAATTTGAACCAAACTCAGTACAATTATTGACATTGGCACAAAAAAGCTATGTGTTGAAAATTTTCGAAATCGGACTAAAATTACGCTCACTTTCCACGTGCAAAAAAACGCAAAAACGTTAATAGCGTTTGGTGCGTTGCTTTTCGTATTATAGCGGCTGAAGGAACGTACATATACTAAAAATTTCAGACATGTGCTCACGGTTTGAAAAAAATAAATAAATTTTCACAAAAAAATCTAAGTATCTGAGAAATGCCCATATGTGAAAATTACGTGATTGACGGAAAATCTAACTCACGCACGCTCACGCCATCCAAAGTTTTAGTCACGCAGTATCACGGAAGTTACGTGATTTTCCTCGCTTAACCCCTCACGCTTACGCGTGAAAAAGCGTGACACGACGTGTCACGTAGAAAATCATGTGTTTTGCCCATCTCTACTCTGAACCACTGTGCAGCGCTGACATGTTTTTTTTCTTACTACAGCTGCATGTGCATAAATGCTCGTTTGCTGGTGAGCCAAGATACACTGAAGAACCTTGCAATACATGAATGCCATTGTAGTAGTAATGACAGTAATGAAGCAGCAAATCAAGGCTCTCACCACCTAGGATTGCCAACCGTACTATAATATACAGTATTATACTTTTTTTTGGGTCTGCGTACTATATATTGTAGGAATAAAATATAGTATGCAAAAATACTATATTTCTTCAATTATAAATATAAATATATTTCAGTCATTTGTAATGAAGAAATGTTTTAAAATGGATGACATGTATACTAAAATATCAATATTAAAATAAATATACTTTAAAACAAAGGGTCCACAGATCAAAAATTGCACTAATTTAAAAATACTTAGAAAGATTTACGAAATTTACTTAAACTTATTTCACTAATGCTCTCTATTCCACAGAAAGAGTTTTTTCTATTAAGATTTTGAAATGGCGAGATGAGAGAAATAAAGCGAATATCTCACTAATAAAACATGAACTTTTGATTTATATTAATTTAAATATTGATAGTGATAAAGCATACGATACTTTCAAAGAAATATATTTTTTTATAGAGGAAATGCATAAGAAAGAAAAAAAATATGTACACTTAAAAAGCATTTTTACTTTTTCTTACAAAGAAATNTTTTTCAGACTTTTTTGAAAAAGTACTATAAGTTTCTGAGAAAATGTTAGCAGCCCTATCACCACCACAACAGCATCATTTTCATGGAATATTCATTAGGACATGGCCAAGGAGACATTGGTAGAAAGTGTAGAAGTGGAAAAAACGAGGCAATGGTGATGCCAAAAGCTGTGATACTCAATGATTTTAACGTATGTATGTAGCTAAAGCAGTTGATGGGTTTTCTAATTCCTTATATCTCCTAATTCGAATACTGAGGAAGATAGTGACATGCGGACTTAATTGCCAGAGGGCAGCAGCGTACAGTACTCAATATAAATGGCGTTGAAAGGAACTCCGTTTTATTGTAATTGACACCAAGATAAACGTTTGCTGTCATTGTGGATGGCCTTATTGGTGTAACAGGCGGTAAAGCATAGAGAAACGCCTTGACACTACTTTATGTTCTTCGTTCGTTTCGTCTACATTGATGTAGATGTAGTCCGGGTAGAGTAAGTAAATAGTTGAATTGGTAGCAATTAAGTGTAGACATTTACTGAATGACCCAATATTTCGAGCTACTGGTGGCAAAGCGCAAACGCCTGGATTTGACTTGAATAAATACAAAAATGGCATGGTCCTTTCACACGCCAAAAAATGAGGAAAAGTAGACAATAGGAAAACATAAATGTGTATGCTCTTGTAAACTTTTATGTAAACACACGTTTGTTAGTCACTTTTAATTTGGACTATTGTTGCACGCTGCGCCGGTCTTTTAATAAATCCTGCCCTATTCATGTTAATCGTCGCTGAAGGCCGCCTTATTAAGGAACAGATCATCAACAATGCCGGCTGCTGATAAACAGAGAAATAAAAATAATAGTGAAATATTGGAAAGCAATGAGAAAGTAAAAAAGGAAAATTTTTTCGAGAGTGAAAGCACAAAACAAAGGACGAGATTGTGAACACACACACACGTAAAATTATATGAGAGAAGTATAAGTACCTTAACTAGCACAAGCGACATATTGAAAAAATCAGGCGCACTGTCCTTGGTGACAACATTGACATAGGCATATAGAATGTAAGTAAAGCTTAGACTAAATATAAATACATACATACGTATGTCCTTATTTATTAGAAAAAGTAGTTAATCTCAAATCGAAAAATAATCAAAGTAATAAATCACCTATTTTGACTACCATCTAAATAGTTTGGTCCAGGGTCGAAAAAAATAGGCAAGAAAAAAAAACTGAATCGCGGCATTCGTGATCGAGTGATTATTTGTTTCGAATCGAAGCAAACAAAATGGCAGCTGTTTTCTTCACAATCCAATTTAAATAGGCGATTAGAGTTACGTTCGATATCGAAATCCGCGATTCGGGCCCAGTTTTAAGCGCTTATATAAGCACTAAAACATTGGTGAATATGTTTGCATATATGCTAAAAAAAAAAAATAAGCATAGTTTAATGTTTTTATACCCGAGCGTACTTGTTTGTAACAGGCAAAACGAATCGAAATAGATATAGCCAAATGTATACATAAATGATCAGAATAAAAAGAGAAATCGATTAAGCGGTGACTGTCTGTTCGTCCATCCGTCTGTCTGTGTACACGATAACTCGAGTAAAAATTTAGATATCTTAACGAAACTTGGTACGTGTACTTCTTTCGGGCGTAGGACGGATGGTATTGAAAATGGGAAAAATCGGACTATAACCACGCCTACCTCCCATATAACGGTAGTTTTCAGAAATACGAAAATTGCGATATTTTATTAACTACTGCAGATTATTCACTAAAAATTGGTACTTACAATCATTTTTAGACGAAAAATAAGAATATTATAAATTTTTGGAAAATGGGCGTAGCCACGCCCACTTTTGATTACATGTGTATATCTTGGTACAGTTGTTCTCCCAAACTTGGCACAGTTGTTGGCCTTGGCACAACAAACCAAATAGCTGACAATAACCTCGCCCACTTCCCACACAACGGCAATTTAGAGAAATACGAAATCTTCGATAAATCAGTAAATACTCACGCTCATTTACTCAAAATTAATGCTTGTAATAATTCTTTAGCTAGAAATACGTTTATGATAAAATTTTGGAAAATGGGCGTAGCACCGCCTACTTATGATCATATATATATATATGGGTATTTCCATACGTCGCATACGTGACAGTCGTACGTTTCAATGTGGTACAAACAAGGAATACCATTTGTTTCTTTAACTTTTTTTTGGCCATTGTATATCACATAATTAGCTCTATATTTAACCGAAAAATGAAAATAATCGAACTGCTTCGTTCTGAAATATAAGCATTTAAAGAGAGTGTCATTACGTGACAAAAAATGGAAGTCGATTTTTTCTTTTCTTACGAAATCGCAAAACTCTGCGAATTGTGGATGGCTATTTTCATGAAACTTATTTTAATATGATTTGGAGCAATTCTAGTTGTTTTTAGAGTTTTTTGAATTAATGCAACTTGTTTCAATTTTCATAATTTTCATAAATTTCCGTCGTTATATTTTTGTTAATATTGCTTTTAAATGAATTTTTAACGCAAATAAAACATTTGTTTTATGTAGAATATACTGTATATTTTGACTTCAGCGCCAATTCAGGGTGAATTTGTTGGAAATCTATGACTTATTATGTTTCCACTACATACGCCAAATTCGAACCAAATCGGACCATAAATACGGTTTTTCGAAATATCTCAACCTTGGCGACACCTAGGAAGATCATTTTACGCAAACATGATTCTACTTACACAGCCAGTATATGTTTTAAAAATCAGACAAATCGGTCCGTAAATACGTTAGATATAAAACTTTTATTTTTTTTGTAGTGGTGGACCTTCCTATGGAAACACGAATATATATCTCGGTAACCGTTCGACCAATATGTACGTTACTTGGTACGATTATTGTGCTTGCCAAATCGTTGAAGATTATTGAAAACGGACTAAAATTACGGCCACTTTTCATATAACGGTAAATTTCAGAAATGTTTGAAACTTCGATATTTCTAAATTTAAGGACGCTAATTTACTCANTATGGAAACACGAATATATATCTCGGTAACCGTTCGACCAATATGTACGTTACTTGGTATGATTATTGTGCTTGCCAAATCGTTGAAGATTATTGAAAACGGACTAAAATTACGGCCACTTTTTATATAACGGTAAATTTCAGAAATGTTTGAAACTTCGATATTTCTAAATTTAAGGACGCTAATTTACTCAAAAGAAATAAATTATTTGGAATTTCGGAAAATGGGCGTGATACCGCCCACATATGACTATATAAGTTTATCTCATTATGTCTAACTGAACGTTCTATCGAAGACGTTTGAAATAGGGGTAAAACCTATTTAGCGTTAGTTTTCGGAGAGGTAAAAAAACTATATTTAATACTTGTGCTGGGTATTGAATGTTCGGCTCCGCCCGAACTTAGACTTCCTTACTTGTTTTTATTCAGTTTATTTCAAGGATTGAAAAATTACAATGGGCAATCAAGTGTTGCTTGATTTTCTCAAATATTAAAGAACTGCGCTGGTCGTTTAAGAGCACTGAATTGGCAGAAAACGACTTTAGACATCCATTGATGTGATTAGATCGAATTTATAATTAGATACATATTTCGAATTTGTTAGTGCATCAATGTAGTTGTCGCTTTTGTAACTATAATAAAAAAAAAATTATATTTGAATAATGTACACGAATCCTTCGTATCATATTAAAAATTAATTTAATTTTTTTAAATGTTTCTTTTTTCCATTTGAGATAAATTATTTTTAATCTCTTCAACAACATCAATTCCTTCCCGTAGAGACAAATATTTGGCTTGCAAGTTTTGTATCCCAGCAAAAATGCAATTGAAGTTAGAGTTAATAAAAACCGAATCAGTTTTTATGTTAATAACATTTGATTCTATTGCAAAATAGCAAGCAAAGAGTAAAGTTACGTAAACCGTCCGGTACGTAAACCCGAGTTGAAACAATCTAAGGTCCACTTTGCAGAACATCCAGAAAAAAATATATAAGTACATATAGTTCATAAGTTCAGAGTTCAGTAGCTCAAAGTTAAATTTTATATGTATTTCTTAACCAGACAATGTCTTGCAGCATCAAAAACTGGCTCAGAGTTAAGTTTGCTTTGATTGTTTACATTTGTTATTTGAATTTGAATAAAAAATTTCAAATACAAATTGCAAATTGGCCAGCGACACTTTTAAGAGTTTTCTTAATCCTCTAACCCCTCGGCACATTTTAAGCGCATATATTTCTTATGCTAGACTAACCGAAAGCGAAAAATGAATATACATACATATTAAAGTACTGCCCAACTCAACATTTTCTGTAAAAATAGCATTTTCAAAAGTTTCATGCATTGATATGTCATGCCAACACATCCAAGGTTTTATGCCATGTCTAGTGTTGCCACACATGGGCTTTTCCTACCAAAACTTGTAGGTTTTTTCCATTTGGTAGGTTGGTAGGCTAGATTGCATTTTGGTAGGTTCCGTGAGAATGAGTAATAGTTATTTGCAAAAAATAGAAAATATGTATCTCCAAACATTTCAGAAATCTTGTCCACACGAATATCGGTGCGTTCGTATAACGGCGATCGAAACATGTAAATATACCTGGTTCTTAAGAACAAACCTATACCCTTATTATTGCCAATATATATTATAAACATCTATATATAAGTAGTTTATGGCGTACTTGGACCAAGCTTCTAGAAAAGTCTGCGAATGGCCTCGTACCCAACCATATTCCAGGCGGAGGTCTTCGCAATCGAAGGCTGTGTTCGCAATGTTATCGGAGAAGAGCAAATCGTGCCTGAATAAATATTATGTCGTATAGTCAGACAGCATTAGAGGACTTAGACTCTTTTAAAATGGCATCGAGGCTTGCGGACAGCTGTAAAACTCTCTTGCACCACCTAAGAGCCCACAATAGCGTAACGCTGTAGTGGGTTCCGGGACATGAAGGACAACGAAAGGGCTGACTGTCTTGCAAAGTGTGGAGCCCAAAGGCCCCAAACCGTTCTGCGGTACGTCTAAAGGATACTGATGTACTGTAGTTCTACTTAGGAACTGGAAAGAATCTCCGATTACTGCCCGCCGAAGTCAAAGGGAATAAGACAATCAAAGAGATTCATAACTCCTTCCAGGAGCAACTCCGAAAAACTCCTTGAACTTAGAAGCATACCATCCTTCTATGAAAACATTATCGATTTGGTTTCTCGTATTTTGATCTGGAGACAGCCACTTGGCTTGATGGATCTCTTTAAGCTTGCACTTGGTACTGTATACTACAATGCTTCCGTTTTCGAACGTTTCATCGGAGAGGCTGAATTTTTCGAAACCTTCCTTTCCCACCGTGGCATTGCATTAGTCAAGCCCGATTTTTATCATGGCGGGGGTGGCGCTCGTATGTGGCTCAAAGCCCAAGCGTCCTTCTCTTCCGTAGGTACATGGGCTCAGATGGGCTAGATATTGAAAAATCTCGCTTTGATGCGGATTGTGGCTAGACGCTCGTCCACTGGGGTTAACGACAGTACTCGGCGACGGAGTGGCTCTCCCACCACAAATACAACGCCAAATTTGCGCTTTTTTACATGGAAGCTGTAGCAGACGTTACATTACCCCAGACATTTTTTGCCTTTCCCCGTCCAACGCATTTTTTGGGTGGCGGTGATGTCAGCTTTTAAACTTACTAGGACATCAACCAGCTAGGCAGAGGCACCTTTCCCATCGAGGGTCCAGACATTCCAGGTGGGCACCCTGAAATTGTGCATACGAAATGATGCATATGAAAAAAACCGAAATAATGCGTACGAAAAAGACCGAAATAGTGCATATATTCACAGTTTCTTTTGAAAACCGAAATAATGCATATGAGAAAAACCGAAGTAATGCATACATGCACCGTTTCGACTCAAAGCCGAAATAATGTCTAAATGAGAGGTTACCAAACTTTTTTTCTCGTAGACCCCTTTCAAAAATGTACTGGTTTCGGTGGACCCCCAGCTGATACATTTCTAAATATTCCCAAAGCTCGTAAACAAATTTGATGTGAAGATTAAATCTAACTATGTTAATTTGCATCGCGGGTGATTTCAAAAACTAAACTCATAGTGGCCAAAATAAAACTAAAATATTTTCTTTCTATTATTTTTTTCTATTTATTAAAATAATGTGATTAACATGGAACGGACTTGTATCAACTCACGTCGAGCGCACATTTAGTACATTCAAGACTGTGTTAAAACCTGTTCTACTACAAAAAAATTAAGTTGATTAAGAAAATCGATGGATAAATAAAGAAGTAATAAGTGGTCATATGAAAATGCGCAAGGATTTTTTGTACAAAAATTAGCAGGAATGAAAATATATCAAAATCTTATCCATAGAATAAAAAATTATCTCGATTTTCGGAATCAGCGAGCAATTCTATATAGGAATTAGATATGTAGTGGCGTCCGTTGAAAATTTTTCTTTAAACCAGTGTTATTTTTCAGCTTTTGTCTTTTTTATTGAATTAAATTTTTGCTGTTTCTAATGCCTCTTCCTGCCCATTTCGCCATTTTGTTTTGCCTTTTCCAGTCTATTTCGTTATTTTGTTTTGCCTTTTTATAGTTTTTTAGGTAGTAAAAATCCGTTCCCTGGTGATTACACTTTTGCAGGTTTTAAAAAATAGGTTTTAAAAAAAGAAAAGAACGAGTCTAAAAATAAAAATCGATGACAAACTAAATCGATGACAAACAACTAATCAAGAAACACAAAAAGTGTTCCGCCCTCTCATTCAAAGCAGAATGGGCAAATGGACCCCCATATTTTTTTCACGCCAACGTAGTCCCCCGTCGAGTCTTCCGTGAACCACTTTGGGAATCACTGGCCTAAATGGACAGTTTCCATATGCGCAATTTCGGTGCCCCTTCCAGGTGCATGTCCTATAAATGTTTCATGTGGTCTTCATAAAGAGGGGGCCTCATCCGTGCCTTTGTTCTTACTTTTCATTGGAGGCTGTTTTTCGTGGTGGGCAAAACTACGACGAAAAAAATTATTCAAAAAACTCGAAAAAGTTGAATGTTTGAAAAGTTGAAGACCACAGCAAACATTTATAGGACTATGATTTGAGGGCATGCACCTGCGTGAATCCGGCATACACAATTTTAAAAAATTTTATTTTTTTTTTTGTCAAAATATATCGAACTTTCACCCCTTCAAAAACTCTAAAACGATTGAAAAGCTATTCAGAACAACGTTTTGCTTGCGTTTTATATATGTATATAAAACAATATACATATAAATATATATATATATATATATACAACAATATATTGTCACCTGAAATGCAAAAAAAAACATAAGTAACAACATCATTGAAATGAAGTTACTAATAATTAACTTTTTGCAAGAACCGATGTGGGGAGTTTTAATTTAATGAAACGCATCATATCAATCAAATGTGAATTTCGAATTTTTGAATAGTTACAACTTTTTGCGTTTAGTGGACGATTTGTAACCACATACATAAATAAACACATTTAGTAATATTAGTTGCGTTCCCCAACACGCCTCGCCAGAAAATGTAATTTTTGCCAGAAATTACCAGAAACCGTTCCTGTAGTCGGTTCTCTGGCAAATGAGCAGACAGTAGAAAAACTTATGCTAGCCAAAAAAGGCGTCTACGATGTATTTTACAGAATTGCCAGTTTGTACCTGAAAAGCGTTCCAGAACTTTTTAGTTTTTCTCTCTTTCTCTAAAAGCAATTTTTATTTTTGGCGCTTTTACCAGTTTTTTCTGCCGTTTGGTGCACCCTGCAAAAACATTTTCAGGGTTAAAATCTAATGTACATGCACTACAAATTTCATCCGATGTATGTACATTAGACTGCATCACTCCTCATACAAAAAAAAAAATCGGTACTGTTTTTCCATTGTATTTATAAAATCAATTATATTTTAAGACGTCCACCAAAATATTTCGGAAAAATATTAAGATTTAAGCGAGCTGGATCGATTAGAAAATACCTCCAAAAATGAAGTTTTTTATGAATAAAAATAGTTTCTTAAAGATGTTTTTTGAAAAAATCCCCTCAAGTGACAAAACGGTTTAAGCTTAAGAAATTTACATAAGAATATAAAAAAAAAATTGAACGGAATCGTAATAATGAGATTTTTGATGCTGTTTTCATAACTTTTTTCAAAGATTGGTATAAGAAAAACTTGAATAACTGAACCTAAACTCTTCCGATTTAGACTTGTGAGGTATCGTTGGAAAGGTATTTTCTCGCCCTTTTTATTTATTTTATTGAATTAAGATGTGTTGGTATTTAAAAAAAAAATAGGGACACGAATGACTTTTTTTTGCACATAAATAAAAATAGTGGGAAAATACCTTTCTACCGAGATCACATAAGTCTAAATCAGAATAGTTTTGACCCAGTTATTTAAGTTTTTCTTAAATCAATCTTTAAAATAAGTAAAAAAAAACAGCATCAAAAATCTCATTATTACGATTCCGTTGTACAAATTTTTTAATATTTGTATGAAGCTTTTTTAATCCTAATGTGTTTTGTCATCTGAGGGGATTTTTTTTTTTAAAGTTCTTTAAGAAACTATTTTTATTCATGAAAACTCCATCAAATCGGTCCAGCTCGCTTAAATCTTAACGTTTTTCCGAAGTATTTTGGTGGATGTCCTAAAATATAATAAATTTTGTAATCCCGGCGGAAAAACCGCAACTTTTTTTGGTGATGCAGTCTAATGTACATACAGTTAATAGGTTTGTATGTGTATTTGAAATGAAAGTGGGATTGCAAGTAATTCTAAAGAATTTCGAAATAATTTTATATAGTTGGCAGCCAACCCAAAATTCATATCGTAAGTGCAGGAGCATTATAAATTATTTCCCAGCTAAGTATATGGAAAAAGCCTAAACTTAACTAAACTTAAAAATATTACAAATAAACAAGATTACCTTCACAATAATAGTCTGATGTACAGTTTATGTACTTCTCTGTGCATCACATTGTTCACATAACGTTTGTTTTCACGCCCAAAACAAATTTGGGTTATTGCCAATTGCCCAATCAGGGTAACAAGTTGCCATATATGATGTAATTTTGCTTTCTTCCTTTTCAAACATTATTAAATACGACATGTACACCTTCAGATGAGAGGCGATAAATTGGATATTTATATCTACATATGCTGGCAATTCGGGCGGGTTAGCCTTTTCGCAACGATTTGCTTCAGAATCGTAAATGAAAGCAAAATATATGCAACTGATACATTTTTTTGGCATGGAACACATTTAGCTAACGATTCAACATAAAGCTATAATGAGTGCGAAGAATTGCCCGCGATAAATACGAGTTGAAAAAGAAAATTTATATGTATAAATTAATAGTATGCTTCTTTCGTTAAATATGTATACTGCACCTTATCCAATGGAGATTGGTCGAAAATTTACTGTTGGTAAAGTATATTTTAATAAATACACATAAACATAAAAACACAGAAAACATAAAAATATATAAAAACGACTATGTTCTCGTTCACCTAGGTATGTCAAGTATCAGGACCAAGTTGGATGCCCATTAAAAGCTCGCTTATATAGCTTGAGAAATATTATGTTTAAAGACGCTTTAATCAAAGTCAATAAATCAGACTCTTACAAATGGGAACAATCTATGTAGCTCTATGTAGCATAGATAGTATTGTGCTAGTCCTAAGTTAACCACACTTAACTGTCCAAAAGCAGCTTGAAGTCTCGCAAGGAAACCCTACCTATAGGTAGAATTGCCATTTGTAGGTGGAGTTAAAAAATCCAAGCAACTCATTGTCCCCAGACGATACGCAGCGTGAACGATTACGGTCATGCCTGCAATATTTGCGATACTGAATCTAGTAAGGCGCTAAGTACCAAAGTAGAGATGGGAAGCTGTTGAATAAGTTGGGCATAAGTACGGTGACCAGATTTCTGTGGACCAAAGGCGCGACAAACTAAAGCGTCGATAATACAATTTTTTTTTTTAGAATAAAAAGACATAACATTTTTAAATACAGTTTAATTTAAGACGAAACAAAGAGAAAAAACCTGAATAGTGATGTTAAAAATATATACACAGAATATATACGTTGGGGAGAATGTAAATGGGAAAAGACATTTTAGCAAGTATTGCCTACTTTTCTATGTTTAAAAAAATGTTTTCAAATGATTTCAAACTTTGTAGAACAATAACAAAAATTCGACGAATTTCGACAAATGTTGATCAAAATTTTAATCTTTTTAATAGGATTTTTAGAGTTTTTAAGAGCATGCAATTTAGCCCATCAAATTTTAGAATAAAAAAGTGCAAATTCGAAGTAGCTTGGACTTACCGTTGATTTTTGGAAATTTTTTATTCGCGCATTTTCTTCCATACAAAGTGTGTTCGTGTGGGGAAAATGGCCATTACCTTCCACAAAAGAATTAACCAAATTTGCACTTCGTTTTACTAGAATTGGATGGGCTACAAAACTGCATACTCGGAAAGTTTCCAAGAAATACATTTTAAAAACTCAAAATTTTGATAAAACATTGTCGAATTTCGCTAAATATTGTAAAAAATTTAATTTAAATGGTTTTTGTTATATAACGAGCTACATTTTCATAAAAAAATGCACACCACAGTGCACATAAGGACGAATCGACAATATAGAACGACAAAAATGTTTACTCCATATGTATTTGACAGATTTCAATGAAATTTGGTATTTAGGGATTTTCATCATCACTGATTTCGAGTATTAAATTAAATTTCCAAAATTCACAATTTGTTAAGGAATTAACTATATTTTTATAAACAAATAATTCGAATTAAAAAATAAAAAAATAAATAGTCAACTCTAGTCAATATATAAGTGTCGTGAAGTTATGATATTTAAGAACATAAAGAATTAACGATGACACTGTTTCTAACTATATGAAGCTGATTTCGACATTTTGTTTTCATAAGATTTAGTATCGAAAATACACTTTCAAAACTTGCCTAGGAATGTGAGGTTGATAGCACACCTTTTGCTATGTTATAATGGTTATTTCAAAACCTTTTTTCAAAATTTACAAAGGCAAAAATGAGAAGGCGAAGACAAAAAGGTAAAAAAAAATTCGAGCAGTGAAATTTCAGAGCTACGTATATATTTATAGTATTCATCACAAAATTGTACTAAAGAGTACTGCGTAGTAAACGAAATTGTATCAAAAAAGTACAATTGTACCAAAAATGCCAACACTGATGTAGCACAAAGCAGAACACAAATAATATTAAACTCATTGAAATTATTTTCAGCCTCTTACTCGACCAAATGAGTAAAATCCAGCTGGGTAGACTATACTCGATAGAGACAAAAATTGCCGCCACAAATAAGAGTTAGTATATTTTGAGTGTGTTCTTGTTTGGGTGGAAATTACTCTTAGTAATTTTTTTAATTAGTCTAAGTACTCATTTGCACTAATTGTTATGGATTATGAATAAGTACACTAATTTTATTAGTACTCAAAGCCGGTCTCTGGTATGTATGTATATGAACTTGATATAGTTTTGGCTTGCCTTTGCCATTCGTAATTATTCACCTCCAACCAGGGTAGCCAACTAATTTTTTTAAAATTCCCCGATTTTGCGTGAAATTTCGTAAAATCCCCCACCCATAGATTTCTCCTTATTTAGAAAAAAAAATTTATGTATTTTGATATATTTCTGGTCTTTCTGTTTATTTTATTTTTAAATGTAATTCATCTATGTATGTAATCATAAACGAAACCAAACTTTTATAAAGTTCCTTAACAAATAAAGAATAAAAAATTTACATAAATATAATATTAACATACACAGAGTGGTCGAAAAAAATAGTCGCACCAAATTTTGACTAGTTTTCACAATTATTTTTTTTTTGTTATTAATTTGAGTAATTTTTTTATAAATAAATAGTTAATTTTTAACAAACACCTTTGAATCCAAGTTTCAAACTTTGTGCAATATTAAATAAAAAATAACAAACTTTCGTAAAACTTTCGAGCTGTTTAATTAAATTTTCTTGAAAATTTTGAGTATGAGTGTATAAAAAGATGTAAGTTTCAAGTGCCTAAAAATTTCCGTTTTAAATATTTTTGGCGAAGGTGTTGCGGTTTTCTTCCATATAAAACAAATTGTGTTTATTCGTTATATGAAAGCAAATGCGACAAAGAATATTTTAAACGGTGTTGGGTGTGGCATTTCAACTTACAATTTTTTTACACTTAATTCCCCACAAAAAATAGTCCATTTCCCGATTCCCCACGCAAACTGAAATTCCCCGCAAATCGGGGAATTCCGCACGAGTTGGCTTCCCTGCCTCCAACTCAAAACTAACATTTCATTCTCTCCGCCAGTCAAAAGTATAAAGCAGTGTTGCCAACTTTTGATTTTCAAAAAGCACCAAAAACTTGGAAAAAAAAGCGTTTTACCACACTAAAAGCACCAAATGGTTTTGAATCAATTGATGCTTTTTTCATAACAGTTTGTATGCATTTAACAAAAACAAAAAATTAACAATATTTACAAGAATGCATACATAAATCAATAAATAAAACTTTTTCGCTCATAACGATTGAAAAGCCTCATGCTATAATGACTCATGCTTACGACGCACAGTGTTTCGACTATATAGAGGCAGATAGAAACAAGTCATGATGACAGTTTATAAAAAAGAAACCGGTTGGACTTAGAGAGGGAAAAGTAAAAGTCACAAATACCACATTTAACATTATTTACTCACCCCCCTTCTTCACGAACGATGCATTTCCAAAGAAATACGGGAATTCGGCGCGATACCGAGAAATCAGTCAGCCTTTGGCGGTTAACCCATTAAAGAAAATTTTTCTTTTTCAACTGTAATCAATTATTTAAATATCGTGGAATATTCAGGTGAAGGTATTTATCATTTATTTGAAACTTTCCTATTTTCTTACCACAAAATTTACTTTGAAATGTAGATGCTAAAGATTATTTGTAAAAAAAAAGTGTGAGTACCGGTCCGTCAGGTCTTGAAATTAGACGAAAGTTTTAGAGAATTTTATGTAGTTTTAGAATATATAATTTGATCTTTGCGCGCGATTTTGCAAATATATGTAATTTTTGATTCTCAAAATTTTTGATTTTCAGCCTCTTTTTGCATAATTTCGCGAAAAGAACTTTTCGAACAATGAAAAAATCTCACCAAACATTAGGTAAAAAGCGAGTATTTACACCTAAGTCGTTTTATAGTATAACATTTGTTTTCTGAAAAGCAGGAAACAAAAATGAGCCAAAATTCCATCATATTTAACGACTGGGCTCACATTTTTTTTTAGCTTTGGACGTTATAGTGATCCAGTCTTCTCCATATTTTACATTTAGGTTTTTCTTATAAAAGAGAGAGCACAAACTAAATTTCATCGAAATCGGATGAAATTTAATGTTTCTGCCCCCAAGAGTAGAAGGCGTGGCAATTATTCCATCTACCAAATTTCATAATTGCCCATTCCTAAGTAAANTCGGCGCGATACCGAGAAATCAGTCAGCCTTTGGCGGTTAACCCATTAAAGAAAATTTTTCTTTTTCAACTGTAATCAATTATTTAAATATCGTGGAATATTCAGGTGAAGGTATTTATCATTTATTTGAAACTTTCCTATTTTCTTACCACAAAATTTACTTTGAAATGTAGATGCTAAAGATTATTTGTAAAAAAAAAGTGTGAGTACCGGTCCGTCAGGTCTTGAAATTAGACGAAAGTTTTAGAGAATTTTATGTAGTTTTAGAATATATAATTTGATCTTTGCGCGCGATTTTGCAAATATATGTAATTTTTGATTCTCAAAATTTTTGATTTTCAGCCTCTTTTTGCATAATTTCGCGAAAAGAACTTTTCGAACAATGAAAAAATCTCACCAAACATTAGGTAAAAAGCGAGTATTTACACCTAAGTCGTTTTATAGTATAACATTTGTTTTCTGAAAAGCAGGAAACAAAAATGAGCCAAAATTCCATCATATTTAACGACTGGGCTCACATTTTTTTTTAGCTTTGGACGTTATAGTGATCCAGTCTTCTCCATATTTTACATTTAGGTTTTTCTTATAAAAGAGAGAGCACAAACTAAATTTCATCGAAATCGGATGAAATTTAATGTTTCTGCCCCCAAGAGTAGAAGGCGTGGCAATTATTCCATCTACCAAATTTCATAATTGCCCATTCCTAAGTAAAACTAGAGCCCATGTCAAGTTTCAGTGAAATTGGTGCAAGTTTACTATTATTTTCATCTACCTCCATATAGTCGAAACACTGTGCGACGTAATACGTAAGTACTGCACATTAAAACTGATATATATCAAGAAAGAAAAATCTAATCCCAACAAACGAAAATCATGCCCTAAGTAGAAATGACCAAAAAAATGTTTGTTTTCATTATAGTTATAACCTCAAATATCGTCAAAAACCGTGATTTTGGCACTTTGAGTTAGGATATCTCAAAATTCTAGTGCTAGAGCAATTGTGCGGCCAGCTTTGGATTCAGCACCAAGAAACGATGTGTTTTACTCAGGTGGTACAAAAAAAATTTTTTACAAATAATTAGAAAAGAAAAAAAGAAATACTTAACTTACTCGCATATCTACTAGCATTTTCAACGCAAATATAATTGAACAAGGTGAATTTGCAAGTTCAGCCTTTTATCAATCATGGTTGTATTTAAGTGCATTTAAATGTGTAGATTTTTGTAAATTCAGTGCTACCACAGCTTTAAATATTTAAAAAATATTTCAGGTTTTCACTTTATCGGAGTAATTTTAGTTCAGAAAAAAAGCACTAAAAAAGGCACTAGGCACTAAATAATTTTTTTTTGGCGTTTTAATTTTCAAAAAGCACTAAATCTAGTGCTTAAAGCACCAAGTTGGCAACTATGGTATAAAGTATTACGAAAGTAAACTGCATTCAAAGATTATCACTGCTCTCTTGTAAAATATGTATGTGTATTAATGTAATACGTTATGCTGAGCAAAGCGAAAAAGTTAAAATTAAATAGTGTGAATAGGCGGCAGTGATCGGACTTCTACCACATTGTGGTAGATCTACCACTTTTTGGATCATCCACCACATCTACCACACAAACTCTGAAATTTACCACATATTCACATTTTTGAGTAGTTATAATTTAGCTCCACATGATTTTCTTTATTTTTTTTTAATTTTAAGAGCAAAAATTGTTCAACACTAATAACTATGTGGTCACAAGTAGGGACACGATGTCGAACCGAAAGTCTCGATAGTACTCATTTAAAGTATCGTTGTAAAAATATCGGGTACCCATTAATATCGTAATAAAAAGACTCGATATTCCAAATATCGATACAAAATTCAAAAAAATAAATCTGAACATTGGCGTCATTTAGTAAGGACAAATCTTTACATTTTGGAATTTGGAAAATTAACTTTAAATATTTCAAATATTACTACAAAAAGTTGTATACAAATAGTCGTGCCCAATTCCCAGAGTTTTCATTTTATTTTCTAATACTTTGCCATACAAATGTATCATTATTTACATTAACTTTGTAATGTACATTTACGATTCGATACGATACAATATGGTATCATATCGTATCGAAATTCGTGTCCCTAATAACAAGAATGATAGAACAGGATTTCGGCGGCGATGAGATTTCTCAAGTAAAAGTAAACAAAGCCGAATGGGAGGAGAAAAGAAACTGTCAAACAGTAAATTTTCTCAATTTCTCAATATTAAATTTTTCGTCGGGAAACGTGATTTTATTGTGTTAAATTGCAAAATATATGATTTATAAAAATAACTAATAAAGAAAATGTAAAAAATCTACGATTTTTGTGAAAGTATTACCACATTACAGTGCATCTGAAATTTTTAACGCGTTGTTTACTTTTACTTGAGGATTCTCAAAATTGGCGAAACCCAAGTTAAAAGTTTTTTCTAAAGATTCGAATTAAAAAGTTTTCAGTTAAGGTGAAAACTTGCAGATTTTTTTTAAGTTTGATCCGAAACCTGAGATCTACCACATTTTTTCTAAATCTACCACATTTTTTCCAGAATCTACCACACAGAATTTTTATTAAGTCGAGATCACTGATAGGCGGTTACAGTTGAGCAAAAATAATAATAGCAGCCCACAAACAAACACAATGTAACAAAGCCACAAACAGCTGGGAATGAGATTTTATGCAATCCGAAATGTGACTACAGCTGTCGCGGTCGCCATGGTAACGCTGGGCAAGTGTTGTTGGCGGCATTTATGACTTAGCTCCAGCGTTGCCAGGTTGCGTTTTTAGCGTGATTTGGACGTTTTTTGTATCCCGTTGACGTTTGGACGTTTTTTGTGTAAAAAATGACTTTTTTTAACTTCCCAGTAATTTTTCTTTTTGACGGTAAGGGTCTTGTAAGTAGAACTGATTTGGAATTACTTTCTTAAAAAATCTTTACAAGATTTGTGTTTTGCAGCAGCTGCTTTGGACACAGATGACTTAGATATGATGCAAACCAAGCGTAAGCGCAATTTTTTTTTTGGATCTTGGACTAAGGATCCCGTGTTCAAAGGCTGGTTGCGTAAACACTTGAGGTTACGAGGCTTATTGTAATGTTTGCAATAGGCATATGATCTATTAGCGGCATAAAAAGTCAGAAAAAACAAGGCGACTTTTTAAGACTTCATCGAAAATGTAATGAACGCAAAAAAAGCTGAAATATTGCTATGCTCCTTCTTAGCAGAACGTAATTTAGCATTTTCGACAACCGACCCCCTAACCAAATATCTACAAGAAAAAAATAATAATTATTAAAAATCAACGCGATTATTTAGCCCATTCAAACTTGCACATTATTGCCCTGAAATTTAATGCGCTATCATACAGNAAATCTGAACATTGGCGTCATTTAGTAAGGACAAATCTTTACATTTTGGAATTTGGAAAATTAACTTTAAATATTTCAAATATTACTACAAAAAGTTGTATACAAATAGTCGTGCCCAATTCCCAGAGTTTTCATTTTATTTTCTAATACTTTGCCATACAAATGTATCATTATTTACATTAACTTTGTAATGTACATTTACGATTCGATACGATACAATATGGTATCATATCGTATCGAAATTCGTGTCCCTAATAACAAGAATGATAGAACAGGATTTCGGCGGCGATGAGATTTCTCAAGTAAAAGTAAACAAAGCCGAATGGGAGGAGAAAAGAAACTGTCAAACAGTAAATTTTCTCAATTTCTCAATATTAAATTTTTCGTCGGGAAACGTGATTTTATTGTGTTAAATTGCAAAATATATGATTTATAAAAATAACTAATAAAGAAAATGTAAAAAATCTACGATTTTTGTGAAAGTATTACCACATTACAGTGCATCTGAAATTTTTAACGCGTTGTTTACTTTTACTTGAGGATTCTCAAAATTGGCGAAACCCAAGTTAAAAGTTTTTTCTAAAGATTCGAATTAAAAAGTTTTCAGTTAAGGTGAAAACTTGCAGATTTTTTTTAAGTTTGATCCGAAACCTGAGATCTACCACATTTTTTCTAAATCTACCACATTTTTTCCAGAATCTACCACACAGAATTTTTATTAAGTCGAGATCACTGATAGGCGGTTACAGTTGAGCAAAAATAATAATAGCAGCCCACAAACAAACACAATGTAACAAAGCCACAAACAGCTGGGAATGAGATTTTATGCAATCCGAAATGTGACTACAGCTGTCGCGGTCGCCATGGTAACGCTGGGCAAGTGTTGTTGGCGGCATTTATGACTTAGCTCCAGCGTTGCCAGGTTGACGTTTTTAGCGTGATTTGGACGTTTTTTGTATCCCGTTGACGTTTGGACGTTTTTTGTGTAAAAAATGACTTTTTTTAACTTCCCAGTAATTTTTCTTTTTGACGGTAAGGGTCTTGTAAGTAGAACTGATTTGGAATTACTTTCTTAAAAAATCTTTACAAGATTTGTGTTTTGCAGCAGCTGCTTTGGACACAGATGACTTAGATATGATGCAAACCAAGCGTAAGCGCAATTTTTTTTTTGGATCTTGGACTAAGGATCCCGTGTTCAAAGGCTGGTTGCGTAAACACTTGAGGTTACGAGGCTTATTGTAATGTTTGCAATAGGCATATGATCTATTAGCGGCATAAAAAGTCAGAAAAAACAAGGCGACTTTTTAAGACTTCATCGAAAATGTAATGAACGCAAAAAAAGCTGAAATATTGCTATGCTCCTTCTTAGCAGAACGTAATTTAGCATTTTCGACAACCGACCCCCTAACCAAATGTCTACAAGAAAAAAATTATAATTNCTGAAATTTAATGCGCTATCATACAGCATACTAAAAAAAATTCTAAAAAATCTGAATAAAAAGTTCAAAATCTAGCTGAAATATTTCAGATTTCTTATAACTTTTGCACAAAGTTTGAAATGTGGATTTATATTTTATTTGTTATATAATGAGCTTGGCTTTTATGGAAAAATAATAAACATTAAATAAACAAAAGAGAAACAGCCAAAATCGATCGAAATGTTGATGACTTAATCAGCTGGTCACAAGTAAATGTATAAAATGATTTTTATATTAACGATCTCAAACTAGTTTACAATGAATTTTAAATGTGCTCTGTCGAAATGACATTTTAATATACCTTACGTAGATATCTATGTACCTTTGTATACAATAAAAGTTTAATAAGACGATTTTTTTGTACATTCATTTGAAAAAGACGTTTTTGGGTAGGAAATGACGCTTTTTCAGACCAATAGGGTCGTTTTCCCATGCCGAAGACCTGGCAACACTGCTTAGCACTTATAATATAAAATCTTTTCCTATTGCTATAAAACGAATTTGCTTAAAAGCACACTACTCATTCACCCGTGCGCTGCTCACCCACGCTTAGGTGCTTATGTACATACATATCTACATACATATCGTCGTTTAAAGTGCAAAACCGCGTATCGGCAAAATACAAAACCGCGTATGTGAAGTTGGTGCATTTATTTTTTTTCGTCAAAACACTCATATTTCAAATTGGTTCTCTCTTTTATAAAGCAATCGCATTTCTGGATAGTATATTTTAGGACGAATGGATGAGGATTGAGCCATGAGCTTTTGTGAGCAAATGCAATTTTTGGCAGCCAATGACAGTTACGCGGTTTTGCAGAATGACGATACGCGGGTTTATAGTTTAAACGACGATATGTATGTATGTACATGAGGGTGTTTTTGTATCAGCGACTATATTTTTTTCTACTCCCACCTCGAAATTTTGTGGGAAATACCTAGAAACAAGTTCCCCTTTATATTAATATTAAGTGCTAGACCAAGGCGTGCAAAAATTTCACGTTCAAAATACACATAAACTTTGATTGTTTTTCTTCAAAATTCTATAGCTCAGACACATTATATGGTATAATCTTAGTCAACGATGGGGCTTCTTCAGAATTGGATGCTCTACAAACGTGTATATTGAGGTGTAGCCCTAACTCCCAACAGCGAGGTAGTAGGGGGTCACTAAACCCAATTTTTTCGTGAAATTCTCATTTTTTTGCGCCTATCTCGTAAATAACAAGAGCTCAAAAAAAATGTAAATCGCAGACTTGCGAGACATTCAACTTCTAGAATACCAAATCGCTAACATCGATATTTCTTGAGATATTGGGCTTTGAAGTTCACCAACAAACAATTTGTACAATTTAGTTCGATAATCCAAAATTCCCCTTCAAAGCCCAATAGCTCAGGAAATATCGATGTTAGCGTTTTTGAACTTTTTTATAGAAAATTGATTGTGCTATAAGTTGGTGATTTACATTTTTTCAATAGCTCCTGCTAGTTTTGAGATAGGGGTAAAAAAACGAGAATTTCGTGAAAATAAAATTATAGTTTAAAAACTAAAGCNAAGCTATAAGTTGGTGATTTACATTTTTTCAATAGCTCCTGCTAGTTTTGAGATAGGGGCAAAAAAACGAGAATTTCGTGAAAATAAAATTATAGTTTAAAAACTAAAGCCCCGCTATTATAATTTCCATTCGAACTGTCAGCAGGTATGTAAAAGTGCAAACAGTCAACGACGTAGCGTAGACGTGGGTTGACGCAGACACGATCTACCTTATGAGATTCGCGTGTTAACGAAAACTCACCACCGCATGGCGGCGACGTGGCCGTTGCTTCTCTCTCTCTCTATCAACAGTAAATTTGATATGCTGCTACGTACGCCAACCTACGTTTACGCTACGTTCTTGACTAACTGCGCTTTAACTTGAGAATAGAAATCGCTGCTTCTTTTAGGCTATCAATATTACATCAAGAGATAATAAAAGGGAGGTAAAAATGGGTTTAAGGACCCGTACGACCTCGCTGTTGGGAGTTAGAGTTACGCCGCAATAGACACTTTTATAGAGAATTCAATTCTGAAGAGAACCCATCACTGACCATGATTATACTATAAAATGCCTCTGCCAGCTACAGAATTTTTAAGAAAAACAAAGTTTACGTGTATTTTGAACGGAAAATCTTTGCGCGCCTTCTTCGAGCACTTAATATTACTATAAAGGGCTCAAATTTTAAGGGAACTTGGTTTTAGATATTTCCAACAAAATTTCAGGGTAGGAGTAAAAAAAAATAGTTGCTGGAAAAAAGCACCCTAATGTGCATACATACGGACGAACATGCAGTTGCAGGCAAAAATACAAATAGGTATGTGTTTAATAATGTAAACATATATATTTTATTGCAGATAGGCTTGCATGGGCGTACAAATGTACTCAGTGTCATATACTATAAACATATACATACATATGCACATATGTATGTATGGATATCGTACATGTTTCGTACCGACCGTGTGCAGAATGCCACGTCCTTTCATCAGAATAATTTAATATTTTCACCAACCTACAGCTGAACACATTTTGAAGCAAGCGAGATATTAAGCGGGTGGCGAAGAGTGAAAGGGTCAAGGAGACTACAACGCGCTGTCTAAGGAAGGCACTGAAGGGCACAACAATTGCAGCACAACGCGAGCACACCTTCACATGCACACTCACCATCTCATGTGGAAACAACATTTTCCCCCGCACATTCACATCCGTATCCGGAGACTACAAAAAATATATGAATGGATAGATGATGACGGTGCCAATGGCGACAACGCACAGTGGCACGTCCCTATATAAGCTGCAGCCAGAAGTAGTAACCGTATTACAAATTCGCCGAAATTTGGGATATGCTTTATTCTCAGAAATAAAGAAATGCGGAAAATGGTGAAGATTGGCCAACTGCCATGCCCTCAGGCGTTGCGGACGAAAATGGTAATACTGTCATCCGATTTTGAGACAATTCAGAGTATATATTAGTTTTAACCAGAGAAGCATAAATCTGAAAGAACGTCAAAATCGGTTAATATTTGCGTCTAACAGCTCTAAAAATAGGCGCAAACTAAAAAAATAAAATATTTAAATGGAAATTGTTAAACTCTGCTCGCTTAAAGCGCAATTAGTCAACGACGTAGCGTAACCGTAGGTTGGCGTACGTAGCAGCATATCAAATTTACTGTTGATAGAGAGAGAGAAGCAACGGCAACGTCACCGCCATGCAAGAATGATAGAATACAAGATTGTGCCGATCGCAGCAGAATTCGTGAGAGTAATTTTGGCGTGACGTCACTGTAGAGTTGACAACTGAGAGCGGCGAGAATGAGGGCGACTAGTGATGTGCTGAATTGTCCCCAATACTCGGTACCCAATACTTAAAAAAGATTTCGGTACCCTATACTTCTTTTTCGGTATCCGATACCGATTATTTACATTAAACCCTCGCCATTATATGCATTTCAGGTTTAGAAAAAACTTTCATTACTAATTTATATGATATCGGCTAAAACACTTGAACTTATCGCCACAGAAAAATATTATTTTATCAGTTTTAACCTTAGTCGATCCAAGGTTCAAGAAAAATACTTTGACGGATGAAGAAGCCTTTCAGGGGAGAGATTCTGTAGCCAGTTAGCGACAAGTTTCGGATCGATATCGCACTTGTTGACTTAGAAATATTTGATATCAAACGTCGACAAAACCGATACCGATTCGAAAATTGTCGTTAACTGGTTACAGAATCTATCCCAGGCCTACAAAAATGATATCGTCCGATTCAGCTGGAACAAAAATGCTTCAAACAAGTAAGGGTTTCTCTGTATTATGGCATCGAACCGACATATATACATCTTTCATTTGAATCAGTAAAAAAGCTCTATTGGCTCTTACATTCGGGTTTTGTTAGGCGTTTTTTCCATATTTTTGGCCCATGTGCGCTTTTATTCGAAACCTAAATGTTTCGGTACCGAGTATCGAGAGTATTGGGTACTTAAAAGTATTGACTCAGCACATCACTACTGCTGTCTTCTCTACTATGACGTCACCAAAACAGCTGATTCTGTCAAAATCACTGAGAGCCGAGTAGCGGTATCGTCATCGGCGCCACCTCTGTATTCTCTCCACCGTGACCGCCATGCGGTGGTGAGTTTTCGCTAACACGCGAATCCCATAAGGTAGATCGTGTCTGCGTTAACCTAAGTCTACGTTACGTCGTTGACTGTTTGAGCTTTTACTCTAATAAGGTAATGAAGAGTTTTTTACTCTTACATAGTATGTGTTTGCACTAGAGGTGTCGGCAAATGGTTTTGCTTTGACTGCATGGGCGTCGCTACCCAGGGGCAGGGGGCGGGCTCGAGGCCCTAACGTTTGCAGCTTACCTTCTATGTAGGTATATAAAGGCCGTGTCACACGCTTAGTACATTTGTAGATTTGTGCATCTTTTATATAACCCAATATAATATCGGTACAAAATAAAAAATTGGGACGACGATATTTTTGTAGTCACACGATTGGTACAATACAGCGAACTTATATCGAAAAATTAGGAACAAGTTGTTCTTCGTGATTGGGATAAAGAAAAATATTTGTGGATTCACACGATTGAGATACGTTTTCCACAAAATTTTAGGCAAATGCCCAATCGTGTGACACTGACTTAATACTACCAATATAAACTGCAATTTTTTAATAAGATACAAATGTGAGTTGGTTTAAAACTTCCTTGCTCTCGAATCAACCGTTTCCATTTCACACTTTTCTTACCATCCCTAAAGTTCAACTCCGGTATACATACATACAAGAAGCATTCATTTAATGTGGGTTTTAAAGTATAAACCAAGGCGAATTTATACAAGGTGGAAGCAAGTTACAAAAAATTTTGTATTATGGGTGTCAAGGCGAACATGAATTCGCCTTGTTTACAACAAACACATCACTTTGACATTCAGAAGGACCGCGGCGGAAACCTTAATTCGCCAGTAACACCACCTTGTATAAGTTCGCCTTGATGGGTGTTATGTCAAATCTTAATTCGTTTTTGCTTTTGATGGGTGTGCTGTCAAATCAGTAAGAGCAAAAACAAAATACAGATAAGGCGAAGAAATCAACTGATGTAAAAACACCACTTTGTATAAATTCGTATCTAATACTTCAGAGCTGCTTACGGCAATGGCGTAAAACCAAAAATCAATAAATGCCTATCGTTAAGGTTACGGTATGGCACCAATATTCATTTACAGAGCTGTCTATACCTTTCATCAGAACAGATAGATGCTATGATTACAGGTATGGCTTTGTTATGATACAAGTAGTTGGGCCCTTAAGCTCGTGCAAACATTAATTTTTATCAAAAATTGTTTCTNTTGCTATGATTACAGGTATGGCTTTGTTATGATACCCTTGGGCCCTTAAGCTCGTGCAAACATTAATTTTTATCAAAAATTGTTTCTGATTTGGGGTCATTGAAGATTTTTCTATGAATCTGCTTAATTGCTGTTTTCCAAAATTCGCTAATCCGTTTTTACTATTTTTGGCCGCTGTAGTCCCATTGTGCAACGTCGCCTTATTTCTGTTCACACCGTATACTATAAAAATAACAACAGAAAAACAACCAATGCCAAGACAACAAAACAACTGAAGAAAACGCTAGTGAGGAAGTAAAATAGCGGAATATCTGATTCAAGTACGAGTATCGACGAAATATGGAAAGGTGAGTGAGGTGAATGCATGCGGTGTAAGCTCAATTGTTCACGTAAATGCAGACGTTAAAAGGGATTGGTCAGTGAACTTTCAAAATACGAGCATGTTGACTCGCCAGAAAGGTCTTAGCGGATACCTACTTATAGAGTAGAGAAGAAATTGTGCCTTCATTTTTGTGACATGACACTGTAGAAAAGAAAATGAACTTGTAGGACACAAGCCCAAGTATTTAGTCACAGGTTGCCCATTGTGCTGGACATGAGTTGTCAAAAAGATTTGAAGATTTGTATTTCTCACACTTTTTTGAGTCTTCTTTTTTGGTATTTTTGTAAATATTATCTTTAAACTCCTTAGCTTTGTTCCACACGCTTTTCGACGGTTTCCGTAATTAGGGAGTAAAAATAAGTAACTCTCTCACAAGTGTCAAAAAGATGTCACAAAGTGCCCAGAGCGTGAGGAAATCAAAAACCCTCATTTCGTGCCCGAAATGAGCAAATCCGCTGTTTCACTTTCTTTTCTTTTTGCGATTTAACAAGTGCGGAAAACAGTCAAAGTTTATTTAGTTGAAATTTCAATTTATCTGAATCACTACTTTTTCCTTTTATATGTTTTATTTCATTTGCAAAATATGGAAAATACATTAAACAAAGCTGAAAGAAAAACAATGATTTTATGTGCATTTTTCTTATAAGGCTAATAAAGTTAGCAAATACCTACATTTTCTGAAACTTTCGTACAATTTTCAATTTTTGTGTTTAATAAAATTATCACATTTACGATCCAAAACTGCAACGTATTCACTCTCTATTACCCATTATTCCAGCGTCACTAGGAAATCCAGCCGCGGGATCCCTTGCCATGTTCCCGGGATCAGAAATGCGGGATCCGCAACGAATGCGAGTTGTGAACGTGCTAGACAAAATGTTCGTCGTGCATGGCTGGATTAAATATGGGTGTTTCCATCGGAAGGTCCACCACGACAAAAAAAATATAAAAGTCTTATATATAACGTATTTACGGGCCAATTTGTCTGATTTTTTAAATATATACTGGCTATGAAAGTAGAATCATGTTTGCGTAAAATGGTCTTCCTAGGTGGCGCCAAGGTCGAGATATTTCGAAAAACCGTATTTATGGCCCGATTTGGTTCGAATTTGGCGTATGTAGTTGAAACATAATAAATCATAGATTTCCAACAAATTCACCCTGAATTGGCGCTGAAGTCAAAATATACAGTATATTCTAAATAGAATACGTGTTTTATTTCCGTTAAAATTTCATTTAAAAGCAATATTAACAAAAATATAACGAGGTTTCACACTTGAGGTTGTAAAAGAAAATTGAAACAAGTTGCATTAATTCAAAAAACTCTAAAAACAACTACAATTGCTCCAAATCATATTAAAATAAGTTTAATGAAAATAGCCATCCACAATTCGCACAGTTTTGCGATTTTGTAAGAAAAGAAAAAATTTACTCCCAGTTTTTGTCACGTAACGACACTCTCGTTAAATGCTTATATTTCAGGACCAAGCAGTTCGATTGTTTTCATTTTTCGGTTAAATATAGAGCTAATTATGTGCTATACAATGGCCAAAAAGAAGTTAAAGAAAACAAATGGTATTCCTTGTTTGTACCACATTGAAACGTACGACTGTCACGTATGCGACGTATGGAAATACCCATGTACATAATTTTATAATAATAATAATAGATTGGCGCTTACACATATGTTAGTATTTAGCCGAGCTTCTCCTCCGATTTGTGGCGTGTGCCTTGATGTTTTCACACAAAGTGGAGGGACCAACAGTTTTACGCCGACTCCGAACGGCGATTGTATTTCTATGAGAAGCTGTTTTTCATGGCAGAAATACGCTCGGAGGTTTCCATTGCCTGCCGCCGTGCGACCGCTGTTAAGAAAAAACCTTTTTTCTAAAATTTTTTGTGATGTTGCTTTGACCAGGGCTTGAACCCAGGCGCTGCGGTGTGGAAGCGCGCACTGCTAACCACTACACCACAGCGGCCGCTGTAGATAATTTCAGGAGTTAAAAGCCCTTCCGAAAGGCCTTCCGGGGAGTCAAGAGGCCTTCCACTCTACATTCCTTTACCTTTTTTTTGTATGGACTGGCATCAATTGAAGGGCTTATTCTTTCACTACCCATGGAAGGCCTTCCAGAAGGGCTTTTATAGGACGTACTTCAGAAGGCCTTTTGGAGGAGTTCATTCAAAGTTGCTTCTTTAATTTATAAAATTCATACATCTATAAAGTATTTGCTTAAGGTTTATATCAAATATGTGTCATTGCAACTTAAGATCTATATTGAAATTCATTTATATAAATAATATAAATTTATGAATTCGCGTAATTTGTAAATGGATAAGCCCTTCCGCAGGAAATCATTTTTCAGCCCTTCATGATGTTTTAGCTAGTTTTGGGATTACAGCGAGCGGGTATTGTTTCAGATCGGAAAAAACACTACAGTAACTCTTATTATGATATATTTTCTTCTAAAAACTACCCAACAGATATAGCGATTTTGACTATATACCTACAAACCTATTCATAATCATCAAAATCAAAAGTTCCTAACTGTGCAATAAAACAATGTCGAATTTAAAAGATGAAACTTTAAAGACTTTATCATTCCTTCGGAAATATTATCAAAAAAGTCAACCGAATTAAAAGTAAATACGTAGATTTTCGAAATCAAATCGTCGTTTTTACATATCAATTTTGAATATAACTGTTTGGAGGAAATAATATAATTTTTTTTCGGTCCCGCAAATCCCGCGGATCCACGGGATTGATTACCTCGATTTCGCAAGCTTGCGGCATTGCGATTTTAATGCGGGATTGGATACCCTGAGCGTGAGGAATGCTTTCTGGGCTCTTTTGGGGATCCGCGGACTCGGGAGAAACCTGTTACCTATATACATACATATGTATGTAGTACATATACACAGATCTATATATCCCAGCCAGCATTTGGAATCTGTTTGACCCTACAAGATATTTTCATTGGTGTACTATTAAACTACTTCCTGCGTTCAATAACAAAAACTTTGAAAATTACCAGGCAACTTCTTTTTTTATACGCCATAGGATAGTTTCTTTATAGTTGTAAATACGCGCTCGCCTTAGAGTGCCGCATTTGGCGCACACGACTCGCAGGAGTTAACTCGAGCCAATAACACTGGGCTTCAAGTAGCTTATGATTGACATTGTTTCTGGTATGCTAACTTCATGTGTGTGAACTTCTGATAATATGTTTAATAGTGTGCTGATGCGGCCGTGTGTTTGGTACGTGAGACACGCGAAAGTAGTTTCTACTGCAAGGAAAAGGACTCGTATCTAGCGAGCAGCAATAAACAAATGTTGAAGACAAAAAAGCAAGCAAAAAAAACAATAATAGTAATGTTAACTTTAACAATGCATAAAACTGCAAAGTAGTGACACACAATTGTAACAACAATGTCGAAAGATAACCTACGTATTAGGGCATTCAATTCCGGGATTCAGAATCCCGAGATTTCGGGATCCCGGACACTTCTCCATGTCCCGAAATCCCGGGATTACAGCTCCGGGATCCCGAGATTTTTACTAAGTCATTTACGGAATAAAAGAGATGTTGAAAACGAAAAAATTAATCATTTGACTTGAAAAACGAGATATACAGAATACCAAAAAACTTGAGCCATTTGCACTCGGACGTGAATTTCAGAACTTGCCTGAATAACTGTAATTGTTCAAACATTTTGTGCAAGAACTGTGTAATAACGAAAAATCTGGTAGCAATAGAAAACACAACAAGATTTTATAGTGTGGAAGGTTTGTTCCTCATTTTATTTTGTTGGCGTTTTGTGGAAAATGAATTTTTGAAGATATTAGTAAAAGAGGTTTTTACAATTAATATAGATATCTAACAGTACTATAAAAATATTTAAACATTAAATTACGGACTCTTTTACAAAGGTGCATTATGCTCCCTGTAAGACCAAACACGATGACAATGAATCTGTGTGGTTTATAAAAGGCGAACCTACTATTAAATGCAGAAGTTGTGATGAAGTCGAAATCCCGAAAAATCCCGGTATCCCGGGAATAAAATTTTTGCATCCCGAAATCCCGGGATTGTTAAAATGCTCCGGGATTGAATGCCCTACTACGTATGTATACCTTTGCAAGTGGGCTGTCGCAATAAAATTATGTAATATGTACATACGTCATTATGCAAGCGGGATGAAGAGGAAAGATGCAAATAGAGATTACCGTCTTTTTGGTAGTGAAAGTCGCAAAATATTAGCTGGCATGTGCAGTAAAACTGTAGGGAAAGAGAATTTGGTTTTTGGTGGAAATAAAAATGGGTAAAAAAGAGAACTGTTGGGTGGTGTTTTGTTTTCTTAATGAAAATATGGAAAAATAACTGTTAGTTTCTTGGAACTGTGGCTTTTATATTCAAGTTGTCAAGTTGGAGATTTACAATTAAAATTCTAACTGCGGTCGCCCCTCGGCAGGCAATGACAAACCTCCGAGTGTATTTCTGATGTGTATTTAAAATAAAAAAACAAATTACTGTCTCATATCAAGGAAAAATAACACACTGTTACATTTTAAATGATTTTCAATATTTCTTAAAGCTAAAATTATGAAAATGCAATTATTATGTACATATAAATTTCATATGACTGACGACAATTTTGTCAACCACAATTTTGGACCTTGACAAGGACAAGTTTGTAACTTGTTTTATGGAATTTTTCATGGAATTGAAACGGTGGTAACAATTATTTTTATAAAAGAAAACACCCACCAAACTGTCGAATCGTCCCTCACAAAATAAAAAATGCCTGCCGTAACAAAATTTCCACTGTCACTTTAAGAATAGGCTTGGTATCAAACGGCTCTAAGAGGTAATTTCCAATTCTGATAGAGCTGGTGCTACTACTCAAATTCAGCGAAATACTAGTCTAAGGATAGTTAAATCAGTCATCGCGGCATACATATTTTCGCGCTGCTAAAGGCGCCTTTGAAATCGGCTAATATATGTTGTGTATCGGTCCTGTTCTCGCGAGTATTCTGCAATATTTGGCGTACATATTATTAATACCTGGCCTATGGTGGATTTACCGGATCTTGTGAAGAACTACGGGTTTGGGCTGGTGTATGACAAAAATGACAATAAATAAAAACATAAATAGTTGATTTAATGTTTTACGTAAAGCAGCTAGCGTAGCTCCAATTTTTTTTAATGCTTATGTAAAGGAGCGGGAATAGAGCCTATCTCTAAATACCAGTCCGTAAAAGAGCGGGAATTGAACCAGCCAAAGAGAGGGAGTAGTGAACCCTATTCATGCCAAAGTATCCTACCTCTTCACCAGTCGACTGACGACTCCTGTTTGTCCAAACGAAGGTGTGACCTAAAAATGTAAAAAGGCGACACCTGGGTAGGTTCGGCCAAAAAAATGACTAATTTCGAAATTGCCTTGGAAAAACACTTTTGGCTCAGGGGTGTACGGTGAACTTTGCTAGAAGGGGGTACGGTTACACTACAGCATTGGAAAATAGAATTTGGCTGCATAAAAGCAGAATTATCATAGAAACAGGGCTAAATTACTTCACCACATCAATTCTAATTTGAAAATATAAATGTATGTATGTATGTATAGGAATTTAATTCCATTGTACAGTATACAAATCACCCTTCGTTTGTTTTGAATGCAGATCTGCTTTCATATTTCGCTTTGCGCATGCATGAAGCTAGCTGAGCATTAAAAGAGAAGAAGTAGGAAACGATATGTGGTTTGTTGATGCTCTCCAAACACAAACTCGTGAAAGCAATGCGCAAACCTCTACCACATCTTTTTAAAAATTTGGGTTTCTAACACATCTACCGCACAAGGGTTAAAATCTACCACATATTTGGTTAGAACATTTGTGTACAATTTTCACATAATCCTTAACATGCAATTCAATTCTAATAAAAAATATAAAAATTAATCAATACCGTTTTAAAAATGTACATCATGAATTTGGCTTTAAATATATCTGTGCTAAAACTTTTTAAGATTCCAAAAATCCGATTATTTATCACACTGTTCCTGAATTAGTTAAAAGTTGAAAATTGAAAATGCCTAACCAAACCTACGTAACCAAAATCCATTTTCACTAAATTCGTAACAGCCTTTATTTGCGAAAAATTGACATTCAAGAATTGCAAAATTATAAAAATTTCAGAACAAACTTTTGCTCTCATATTTTTTTTTTTAATTCGTTGGATATAATTAAGATAACAGTTATAAGTTGCTATCTGAACAGCCCTTCGCTTGTGTTAACACATAATTCTTTTGCAGAAAAATCGTTTATAATGTATTTCTTGTTTTGATTTATTTTTAATAAACATTGTGAGCGTTTCAATACGTTCTGATCTAATAAGTAATTTTGTAATACAATCCGAGACTGAAAGTGTGTGTAGGCAAGTTGAGTTTTATTTAAAAATATACAATACACCATGTCGTATTACGTAAGTCATGAAGAAAACAGAAAAAAAGTATCTGCACCATGTGGAAGAAAAATACTGTTAGGAAAAAAGAAAGTCAAATTTGTTCAACTAACTGAAAAATGCGTTGAGGGGTTTATACTTCTATAGATATATCACTAGAAAATACTGAAAATTCGATTCAGATAATATGCTCTTAAAATACATTTATGCAAAAAAAATAAATACAATTTTTTAAGTTTCATAAATTGCACTTTATTTAAATAAAATTAACAAAGAACTCAAACATTTTGAACCGACTTTAAAAANTTTTTAATAAACATTGTGAGCGTTTCAATACGTTCTGATCTAATAAGTAATTTTGTAATACAATCCGAGACTGAAAGTGTGTGTAGGCAAGTTGAGTTTTATTTAAAAATATACAATACACCATGTCGTATTACGTAAGTCATGAAGAAAACAGAAAAAAAGTATCTGCACCATGTGGAAGAAAAATACTGTTAGGAAAAAAGAAAGTCAAATTTGTTCAACTAACTGAAAAATGCGTTGAGGGGTTTATACTTCTATAGATATATCACTAGAAAATACTGAAAATTCGATTCAGATAATATGCTCTTAAAATACATTTATGCAAAAAAAATAAATACAATTTTTTAAGTTTNTCTCAGAGGCGCGCCCAGGAATATATTTTGGGAGGGGTTTATACTTCTATAGATATATCACCAGAAAATACTGAAAATTCGCTTCAGATAATATGCTCTTAAAATACATTTATGCAAGTTTTATGTA
>NW_016157129.1:599878-611777 GCF_001687245.7 Rhagoletis zephyria | reverse complement strand
AAAAAGGGTAGGTTATCAATTCGTAGGAATATTTTTTCTATTTTATACATGCTGCCGCATAACTTTGGACCACGTGGACTATAATTCCGTTTTTGATCGGAAAGATGGCATTTCACGGGTCGTCCCGTAATTTGGTTTAGATCCGATCATTAGAACATGAAGAAATAACGGTACTCTTAAATTTTTATATGAGAATTGAAGTCGGATGTGTTTTTTGCTTAAAAATTACTTGTTTAACAAAAAATTCTGTAAGCATAAGATGCGCTCAACTTTCAAAAGTAATTAAAAATGTTAAATAAAATAATGTAAAAAGAGGAATATAGCAAAACTGTGTCAAAAAAGATTTTTTAGCAAGAAAATTTCGTTAAAACTGCAGCAAAATTAATAAAATATAATAAGTTAAGCTTTCATTAGAGTGTTCCTTTCACTATTTGGCTTTTAGTAACGTTAACGAAAGCTTAACTTATTTTGTTTTATTCATTTTAGTGCAGGTTTAACAAATTCGACTTTCTTTTTTCCTAACAGTATTTTTCTTTCACATAGTGCATATCGAGGGCTAATATTCAATACCCTCTATGTGCAAAAACTCAATTTTTCAAGAGAGCAGAAAACTGCTTTGGCAGCTATTTTTATAAGTGTTAATAATTTTAAGTATCGACACATGTCTTAAAAATTGACGCTATATATTCAAACTAGGATTTTAATTTTAATTAATTTTATTTTAGTTGAAAGGTCAGATAGAGGTTATTGGAATTCGAAATGTAACTATTTATACTTAGTGTTCGCCCAGCGGTTGAAATTCAACCGCTAAAATTAAGGATAGTATATGTAAGTTGAGTTGAGCTAAAATAACATTAGTTGGAATGGGTTAAGTGGAGGGGAATTTAGCTTAGTACTTAGCATAACACAACATACCATAACATAAGATTAAATGACATAACATATGTAGCATAATACACCACAATATAACATCGCACATTCTTCAGTTGTATTTCCTTTTTATCCCTATCACTTTTTTCCTCCCTATCTTTGTCTCTATCGCTTTAATTGTTTATGTTTATGTTTATCTTCACCTTCATGTTCATGTTCAAGTTCATGTGCATGTTCAAGTTCAAGTTCATCTTCATGTTCATGTTCATCTTCATCTTCATCTTCATGTTCATGTTCATGTTCATGTTCTACTTCATGTTCATGTTCATGTTCATGTTCATGTTCATGTTCATGTTCATGTTCATGTTCATGTTCATGTTCATGTTCATGTTCATGTTCATGTTCATGTTCATGTTCATGTTCATGTTCATGTTCATGTTCATGTTCATGTTCATGTTCATGTTCATGTTCATGTTCATGTTCATGTTCATGTTCATGTTCATGTTCATGTTCATGTTCATGTTCATGTTCATGTTCATGTTCATGTTCATGTTCATGTTCATGTTCATGTTCATGTTCATGTTCATGTTCATGTTCATGTTCATGTTCATGTTCATGTTCATGTTCATGTTCATGTTCATGTTCATGTTCATGTTCATGTTCATGTTCATGTTCATGTTCATGTTCATGTTCATGTTCATGTTCATGTTCATGTTCATGTTCATGTTCATGTTCATGTTCATGTTCATGTTCATGTTCATGTTCATGTTCATGTTCATGTTCATCTTCATCTAAGATATAGATCAGGATGCTTCCTCTTTGTCTTTATATTTAGGTTTCTTTACTTTTATTCTAATCTTTGCCTTTATCCCTTTCTTCTTCTACATATTCAACTTTAGCTTCTTTCTGTCATGAATCATAATCTTATCAAAAGTTTATCAATTTATATGAACGCCGCTATTATTTTATATTTAATTATGTAGGATTAAACATCTTGTGTATTTTGGTTCACTTTATTCCAAATAATAATAATGTGGTGAAATTGGGTGTGGTGAGTTGCGGTGTTGTGGTATTGGGCGTGGCAGTTACGGTGTTATGAATTCAGGTGTAGTGGGCTTAAGAGGTGTCGTGATTTTAGGTGCGGTAAATTTAGTTGTGGTTAGTTGGGGTGTGGTAAGAAAGTTGAGCTGTGGTGAATTAAGGTGTGGCGGATTTATGTGTGGTGGATTTAGGTGTGGTGAATTAAGGTGTGGTGAATTTAGGTGTGGAGAGTGAAGTAGTGGGGGATTAAGGTGTGGGGAGTCAAGGTGTGGTGAATTAATGTGTAGTGAGCTCAGGTGGAGTAAGTCTTTAAGCTTAGGTGAGATGAGTTGAGGTGAGTTAAGTTAAGTTAAGGGGTTATGATCTTTATCCTTATCTTCAGTTTCATCTTCATTTTCATCTCCTTCCTCGCCTTGGTCTTCATCTTCTTCTTCATCTTTATTTTTTCCTTTATCCTGATCTCAATAGTCCATTATTTTCTTCATATACATATTCACCCCGACCATTGTTATTAGGTTAGGTATTTAAATTTTCCTTCCTATTTGTCTTTATATTTAGGTTTCTTTACATTTATTTTAATTTCTGTATTTATCCCTTTCTTATTCTCCACACTCAACTTTACCCTCTTCCTGGTTTGAGTCTAATCTATTCTTGTACATACATACATACATCTTATTATTTATTAGCTTAATATACGAAATAAAGCTGATTGCTTGCTACATCGTTTTTTTTTGTTGAAAGCAGGATTCGCCGTGAGAGATAGATTTTATAGGCGAGGTGGGAAATGCACGGATGCTTCTTCTCCTCTGCTACATGGTAAGGTGTTTCTAGCAATTTAAGAGGTTTTTTTGCACAGTGTTCGTAAATTACGAGTCCAAAGTGAAATTTTCGTAATATAAGAGCCCTAATTACATTTACGAGTATAGTTAGATGAACTAATAATTTGTATGTTAGAAACAATTATTTTTACTTTCGTACAGTCATAGAAAAAATTAAAATATCATCAGCTTAAGTAAGATGATCTACGTGCGTGTTAGCGGAAATGATGGAGCTAACTTTCCCACAGGCTATATTGAATAAAATAACCGAAAACGGTGATCCTTGTGGGACGCCATTAAAAAGAGTAATGGTTTTTGAATAACAGTTATTGACACGAATAGCGAACTTCCGGTTGTAAAGGAAAGACTTAACAACATTGTACATCCTCTCACCATTTTTCCAGCGTAAAACTTTAGATATGCAGAGGAGGAGGGAAATGGGTATGTAGTTAGAAACTAATGAATTGCTTACATTTAGTATGGCAATAGGAATAATAATAGCAGTTTGTCACTCTTGGTGACCCTTGATTTAGAATGGAGTAATGGAGTTTAATGACTATGTTTGACGGGATATGGAAGATTTGTTTGTTGTATTAAATTTGGTTTCGGTTGGACAGATGTATCGAATTAGGTAGAATTAGTTTAGCCTAGGCTTAACTAGTTTGACCTAAGATAGGATTTTACCGGTAACATATACATACATACATACAAAGGCACATGTAACTTACCTTCTAAATGTTAATAAAAACAATTTTCCCGCAAAATTGTGTAGATAGAGAATTTTGCGCTTATAACAAAATGTTATTGCAGATAGTGGTGTTTTCAAAATGAGAATATAATACCATTACAGCTTTATTTTAAGTTTGACATTATTTCTATGGATGAATAATGTGATCAACCGTACTTCTTTTTGAGCCGTTTTACTTCGTACTTCGAAGTACAGTCAAATGTACTTCTTAGAAATATTTTGTACTACCTTTTAAGTTTTCTTTAACTGATTCGAAAAATTCTAAAAGGTTAGTCATCTCTATTAAAAAGGGTACGGGCAGATCAATATATATGTAAATTATGACTGTCAATCACTTCACATATGTAGCTGACAAATTTCATTGTAAGTGACTATTCAATCAATAAAAAATAAAAGGTGTTTAAAGGCCGCTCAACATAGAACTTTCGCGTTGACTTTGGCGTTGACGCTGGTTTGACAGAACGCACGTTAAAAGTGTGCTTGCTACAACCCACTAGAACTTGAAGGGATCTCCCTATATGAGAAATAAAAGAGTTCTCCCCTTGGCCTGATTTCGGAGCAACAAGATAGAATTGTCGGTTTTGTACTCCTTTATTACTCGCTTAGGAGTCAAATAGGAGATCTCCTAAGCGAACAAGTAAAAAATGCTCTCTGAGCCATGATTTAGGAGCATTAAACGAGATTTTTCGGGTTTTTTTACTCCTATATTGCTCGCTTAGGAGAGTAATGGGGTATTTTCTAAGCGAGCAGTTAAGTTCTGTATGAACTCCCTGATTGCTCATTTAGGAGGTAAAAGGGATTACTCGCCCCCTAGGACATCCCGTGTTAGAGGGAGTATACAAAATTACATGCTTATACACAGAAGTATAGGGAGCAATGGGGAGTAGTCGTATACTCCAAGGGAGTACTCACCGAGCAATCGTACGATGATCCCAAGTACTACTGGCAATGAACGCTTGGCACCGAATGCTTTGGCCACTAAATTAATAACAACCGATAAATTAATCATATCAATATTTGCATGAAAAAAAAGGCGTGAGTACTAGGTACTCATGAAATTTGATGTGTAAACATATGCGAACGGCAAAGCATAAAAGTACGTTTACACATAAATATAATCTCAATCAAAGCTCGTTAGCTGTCAAATTTGTTGTGCTTGTTATTCACACAACTCGAGGAAAAGTTAAACTTCTTCTCTGTGCCACCGTGGTCACTTTTTTCTGCAACACATATTATGCCATTTAAATATATTTTAACTGAATATTTTATTAAATGTACCTTTACAAACCTATTTTCCTTACTAGCGTCAATTTTTGTTTACTTTAAAATTTAACATTCCTCCTCTTCTTCGCAAGTATAATCGATAAAACCAGGTTGGACACCAAAAAGTTATCGGTTTAATCTGAGATATTTTTAATTATAATTTTGCATGGCTAATCTCTTTTTCTAATAACAGATTAGGGAGTTAAGCTCGAAAATTAGGATAATCTTTTTATATGTAAAGCTATTATTAGGCGATTCAGTTACATACATACAAATGTAGGTTAGGTTAGAAATTAAACATTAATTTCACTTAATTTTATTCATTTTGCTGATTTAATTTTTTTATTCATTTTCATTTTTAATTCTTTTAATACATGAAATTATCGGTATGATTGATAAAATATACTTGTATATACTTGTGACTCAAGGGCGTTAAAATATCTTCGAAACACCGCATCAGTTATTGTTTTTGAGCTTATAGTTTGAGCATTTATATGTGTATATATTCCTAAATTTAGTTTTTTTTTCGGAATATAATCTGTGGTTCATGTAAATGCAGTTCATGTTGCAGGATTTTATCCGATGCTTTTTTGTTCCGTACGTTTTGCTGTTACTCACTTTTTACTCTCACTTCAGAGAGTGATTTTGCTGTTTGACCTTTTTCCAGGATTTTACACGAAAAGTATTGGATCAGTGCTATTATATCATCCATACATATGCATATTATACATACATATATTCATGTATGTTCATCAGTTATCAACGGTCCCAGTTAAAATGATTTCAGTATTTTTTTAAATTTTCGTCTTGCTTTTTTATCAAAATAGACTACTAAACCTATGCCTAACACCATCTACGAATATCAAAACCAGGGCATGAATCACGTATGACGACAATCGTCTGAACGATATCGTGTCGAGATTGTCTTGCTTCATAAAAATCATAAATTGTTTGATCTTTTGTGCGATATCGTCAACTCGATTCCAGTTTTGCTTCACGTAACAGTAACAGCAACACAAATGCATAAATCAGTGTTTTACAACATCGTTTTGTCAGTATCGTTTGAACGACTATCGTTTCAAAGTTAAGTGATTCATGCCCAGTTGCAACAAATGAGTCCATACATATTTAAGTACATTCATAGGTACAAAGCCGTATGCATGTGCGGAGTTTAAATAATCGGAAGTAATAATCAATTGTAGCGCATTTCCTCTTACTATGCATATGCCTAAATGTATGCAACCATTTGGCAAGCAAACACAGGGTGCTTCTAATGAAAATAAAAATTTTATGCTGAAATACACATGCTAAGCCCTTCGAAATTTTGTGCTGGGATATGCGTTACAGCTTCGCAAATTTTACACCTACCGAAACCAAAGATGTATACACATCAAAAAGTATTTTTGGGTTGTTCCTCCTTCCCAAGATTCGTATGGCCTCGCTCTTGAAAAATAAAATAAAGAAGGGCTATCTCATGGAAATTTAATTTATAATCTTATAACTCGAGTCTACATATCGGTTGCATTTCTTTACTCATTCTGAACGTTTGGAATAACCTTTTTTGTTTACTTATTCTTTAGAACTTTCCTGATGATATGTTAACGTATATTTCAAACGCATTCTGTTTATTCTGGCTGTAAAAGGGGATTATCTGGAATGTATAAAGAAACGCAGCCATCGCGAACTTTCTTCAAAGGTGTACTAATCCAATATTTACCTTATCTTGTAAACTTAACTGAATTAAGTTTTTTAAATAAGTGGCAACCTGCTTCAATAATATCTTCGACAGTAAGATTTCTTAAACCCGTTTGGTTTAACACCAGAATTGTAATATCTAAGTTATTTTATCAATTTAAATGCATACCCTTTTTTACGGCTGCCAGACGTACTGATTTTATCAGTACAGTACTGATTTCTCAACTCTTGTACTGATTTTATTCATTTCTTCAATCAGTACGCTAATGTCCTGATTTTTTAAAATTTGTACTGATTTGTACTGAATTTTCAATTCCCACAAAATATTTTAAGATTTTCTTAAGGTTTTACATAACGTTGAAACTTCCTTAAACCCTACTGTAAAAAGTAAGAAGAGAATAATTTAATTATTGTTGGCATGTTTCAGATAATGTTTCATATGCCCAAGAAATTAATACAACAAAAAGTTCAATCGTTTTATAGGCATGTCACCAGGTCGTTACGTACCAGCTGCGATAATATGATGGAGCTTAAATTATTTAAAAAGAAGGCTGACGTTTTTTTTGTCGAGTGTTGCTAGTTATCTCGAAAATAACTTTCAGTTTAATAGCAACAAATTTGAATAATTGAATCGCCTTTGACTATAGCTTACAACTCTTTTTTCACAATTTACGGACACTGTACAAGAGTTTTAAATAAAAGACATATATTTAGATATTATTTTTAGCGAATTCGTGGTCTTTAAAAGTTTTTGCTTAGTTGAAAAAATTATATTAAGCCATATGAAATCCTTAAATACTGGTACTTTTCCACAGTTTGACAAACTATGTAGTTTGGTTTGTTTTTAATACTACACTCAAACGAAGCAACTGAGAGGATCTTAAGTTTAAAGTTCGGTTGCTGGCGCAAAGAGAAACCGGCTTCTAATTAAAATTATTTAAAGTGAACTTCATATTACAAGTAATTTTTAAAGGAAATGTTTACAATTCTTCGACTATTTAAACACTGAAGATGGAAATGATCTCATTATTGCTATTCAAAAATGTCATAAAAATAAAATAATTTATAGGCTTCTGTGTAAAACGATGTATACACTAGGGTGGTCCAAAAACAACATAGTCGGAATTGTAATGCTCTTACCTCCTAAGATTGCTCTATATCGAAAAAAAGTATACTCCTATTTTTTTGTTTTGAAATCAAAAAATATTTAGAGGTCACTGAAAGCGCTCAAAGTTTTCCACTTGTTTTTATGAACTATATTTTATTTATATACCAAAATATTGTTAAAAACAAGTACTCTGGCGTTTCGTAGTATTATCTGTTACTTTTATTCATAATTTTGCTTTGAACAAATATGTACTGAAAAGTACTGACTTTTTAGCATGAAAAAGTCTAACGTACTGATTTCACGCATAAAAAATCTGCCCACGCTAACTTTTTTCAAATATTCCCGACAGTAAACCTTCCTAAATCTTATTATTTTAATACCCATATTGCAATATTTAATTTATCTTATTATCTAAAAATAACTTAAAATTTTCAGACAGGTGGTAACATTCCCCAAAAAAATTTTCACCCGTGAGCCTTTTGCAATATTTAATTTATCTTATCAATTTAGAAAAACTGCAATTTCCAAACATTTGGCAACTCTCTGATTTTTTTCTTCTATATTTTAAGTTAGGCCTCAAGCAATACATCGGTGAAAACTGCTTTCTATTTCCATTTATATACAAACAGACAGACAGTCAAAAATTCTAAAAATTCTTGATTTGGCCCCCCATACTAATTTTTCTTTAATATCTATAATGTACGGTAATGTAGGTTTTCCCACAGTGGGTGCCCCTAGTGGCTAGAGTATACTAGTGGTGCGGGAAAATTCTTTGTACTTTCCATACACAACGCAAGCAGTTTGATTACACTTCAACATGGCGGTCAGAAAATCAAAAAATTTTGATTTTTATTAAAATTACCTTCAGCGGCTCGTCAAACCCCATACACAACTCAAATGGCTTGCAGCAAAGGGATATTTCGCTTGGTTTGTCAAGCCGCTTGTGTGGTGTATTTCGCTCTTAAGTGTAGTTCCCCAGTACGTTTTGTCAACGAAAAATTGAATCAGAATATTTTTAGAAAAATAGCTGAAAGCGTACCCTTTTCACAACCATTTTCGGTACTTTTGGAAACCTAATCCGCGTTTCACCCACTCTTCTTCCCGTTTTCGGATTAATACTTATTCTTTGGAACTTCACAATCACACTGCGAAAGAGCGAATCAACACGATTTTAGAGGCAGTCGACAACGAACTTGAACAAGTTTGAAAACTTGTGAATTTTTTAGTTTGCAACTTGACGAAAGTACTGACGTAGTGGGACTTAATGTTCTTCTCTAGTTAGTGAGGTAACCATTCGCAATGCAAATCGAAGAAGAGCTTTTGATGAGCGAAGTACTTAANAGGCTTCTGTGTAAAACGATGTATACACTAGGGTGGTCCAAAAACAACATAGTCGGAATTGTAATGCTCTTACCTCCTAAGATTGCTCTATATCGAAAAAAAGTATACTCCTATTTTTTTGTTTTGAAATCAAAAAATATTTAGAGGTCACTGAAAGCGCTCAAAGTTTTCCACTTGTTTTTATGAACTATATTTTATTTATATACCAAAATATTGTTAAAAACAAGTACTCTGGCGTTTCGTAGTATTATCTGTTACTTTTATTCATAATTTTGCTTTGAACAAATATGTACTGAAAAGTACTGACTTTTTAGCATGAAAAAGTCTAACGTACTGATTTCACGCATAAAAAATCTGCCCACGCTAACTTTTTTCAAATATTCCCGACAGTAAACCTTCCTAAATCTTATTATTTTAATACCCATATTGCAATATTTAATTTATCTTATTATCTAAAAATAACTTAAAATTTTCAGACAGGTGGTAACATTCCCCAAAAAAATTTTCACCCGTGAGCCTTTTGCAATATTTAATTTATCTTATCAATTTAGAAAAACTGCAATTTCCAAACATTTGGCAACTCTCTGATTTTTTTCTTCTATATTTTAAGTTAGGCCTCAAGCAATACATCGGTGAAAACTGCTTTCTATTTCCATTTATATACAAACAGACAGACAGTCAAAAATTCTAAAAATTCTTGATTTGGCCCCCCATACTAATTTTTCTTTAATATCTATAATGTACGGTAATGTAGGTTTTCCCACAGTGGGTGCCCCTAGTGGCTAGAGTATACTAGTGGTGCGGGAAAATTCTTTGTACTTTCCATACACAACGCAAGCAGTTTGATTACACTTCAACATGGCGGTCAGAAAATCAAAAAATTTTGATTTTTATTAAAATTACCTTCAGCGGCTCGTCAAACCCCATACACAACTCAAATGGCTTGCAGCAAAGGGATATTTCGCTTGGTTTGTCAAGCCGCTTGTGTGGTGTATTTCGCTCTTAAGTGTAGTTCCCCAGTACGTTTTGTCAACGAAAAATTGAATCAGAATATTTTTAGAAAAATAGCTGAAAGCGTACCCTTTTCACAACCATTTTCGGTACTTTTGGAAACCTAATCCGCGTTTCACCCACTCTTCTTCCCGTTTTCGGATTAATACTTATTCTTTGGAACTTCACAATCACACTGCGAAAGAGCGAATCAACACGATTTTAGAGGCAGTCGACAACGAACTTGAACAAGTTTGAAAACTTGTGAATTTTTTAGTTTGCAACTTGACGAAAGTACTGACGTAGTGGGACTTAATGTTCTTCTCTAGTTAGTGAGGTAACCATTCGCAATGCAAATCGAAGAAGAGCTTTTGATGAGCGAAGTACTTAAGATTTACACCACTAGCGACGACATTTTTAAAGCTATCGACAAATTTGTGCAGAAAAATAGTTTGAAATGGAGCAAGTGTGCGGGTATTTGCAGTGGGTGGAAAAACAAGCAAGAAGCAAGAGGCAGAAAACTCCACGATAAGTCACTAGGGGTATTCTCCAAATCTTGCAAAGCCATTGCACGTAGCACGGATTGCATGGATTGCATAACTTGCAAACACACAACAACAAAATACATGGGAAACGACATTTCCTATCGCTGCAAAATATGCAACGTCGAAACCCATGTATATATNATTGAAAAAGTGCCCTTTTCACAACCATTTTCGGTACTTTTGGAAACCTAATCCGCGTTTCACCCACTCTTCTTCCCGTTTTCGGATTAATACTTATTCTTTGGAACTTCACAATCACACTGCGAAAGAGCGAATCAACACGATTTTAGAGGCAGTCGACAACGAACTTGAACAAGTTTGAAAACTTGTGAATTTTTTAGTTTGCAACTTGACGAAAGTACTGACGTAGTGGGACTTAATGTTCTTCTCTAGTTAGTGAGGTAACCATTCGCAATGCAAATCGAAGAAGAGCTTTTGATGAGCGAAGTACTTGAGATTTACACCACTAGCGACGACATTTTTAAAGCTATCGACAAATTTGTACAGAAAAATAGTTTGAAATGGAGCAAGTGTGCGGGTATTTGCAGTGGGTGGAAAAACAAGCAAGAAGCAAGAGGCAGAAAACTCCACGATAAGTCACTAGGGGTATTCTCCAAATCTTGCAAAGCCATTGCACGTANTAAGATTTACACCACTAGCGACGACATTTTTAAAGCTATCGACAAATTTGTGCAGAAAAATAGTTTGAAATGGAGCAAGTGTGCGGGTATTTGCAGTGGGTGGAAAAACAAGCAAGAAGCAAGAGGCAGAAAACTCCACGATAAGTCACTAGGGGTATTCTCCAAATCTTGCAAAGCCATTGCACGTAGCACGGATTGCATGGATTGCATAACTTGCAAACACACAACAACAAAATACATGGGAAACGACATTTCCTATCGCTGCAAAATATGCAACGTCGAAACCCATGTATATATTTTGCAAAATAGCATAGCAAGATATATGCGACCCTGTGCTAGTTGTTTTGTTGTTGGAATTGCTACATATTTCTCTCATTCCTCTCATCTCGCTCACTTCATTTTTTCTGCTGTCTCTTGTTATTGTATTTGATACATAATTTCGCTGCTTGCTACCCATGCATTCTACCACTTTGCAATGGGGTGCTCTCGTACTCTTCGAAATTTGGGATAGTATTTTTGCATATCGTGCAATACGTGCATCGTGCAATACTGTACTATCCCTCCGTATTCTCTGAAGACTAGGAAGATGCGGCCACTAGATTTAAAACTCGTATTGGATGACTCTGCGAAGATAACAGAGGCCTGCAAAATTAAAATACATCTTTGGTTTTTTTTTTAGCACGTCGAGATTTTTTTTATTGGTGACATGTATATCGTCGTTTAAAGTACAAAACCGCGTATCGTCATTCTGCAAAACCGCGTAACTGACATTGGCTGCCAAAAATTGGATTTGCTCACACAAGCTCTTGGCTCAATCCTTATCCATTCGTCCTGAAATA
>NW_016157129.1:572234-585400 GCF_001687245.7 Rhagoletis zephyria | reverse complement strand
CATTCCTCTCATCTCGCTCACTTCATTTTTTTCTGCTGTCTCTTGTTATTGTATTTGATACATAATTTCGCTGCTTGCTACCCATGCATTCTACCACTTTGCAATGGGGTGCTCTCGTACTCTTCGAAATTTGGGATAGTATTTTTGCATTTCGTGCAATACGTGCATCGTGCAATACTTCGAGAATACCCCTACTGTATTATCCCTCCGTATTCTCTGAAGACTAGGAAGATGCGGCCACTAGATTTAAAACTCGTATTGGATGACTCTGCGAAGTTTTTTTTTTAGCACGTCGAGATTTTTTTTATTGGTGACATGTATATCGTCGTTTAAAGTACAAAACCGCGTATCGTCATTCTGCAAAACCGCGTAACTGACATTGGCTGCCAAAAATTGGATTTGCTCACACAAGCTCTTGGCTCAATCCTTATCCATTCGTCCTGAAATATACTCTCCAGAAATGCGATTGCTTTATAAAAGGGGAACCAATTTGAAATATGAGTATTTTTACGCTCTAGAAAATAGTCTCTACAATTGATACGAGGTTTTGCATTTTGTTGATACGCGGTTTTGCACTTTAAACGACGATATGTGTTTTAGAATTTATAGCAATTTGCGAGAAAACCCCATAAATAACGTGTGTAACTTCGAAGTTGACGCTAAGAAAATTGATAACAGCTGGTGTCACCAGCAGTTAAAATGGAAAATGATTTTTTATTTTCTGTCAATTTCCATATAAAATTCAAAAAATTAAAATCATTTTTCACTTAAATTGCTTTCATGAAATTGGCTGTAAAAGTTTTTTTCTTAACATTAACGCGCATTACCAGCGTTAACTTGGAAGGTTTAGAAAAAACCATTATCGAATATTTTCCCATATTGACTCTGAGGATGTCTACAGCTGGATAACAAACCCGTTTTCATGTGACGAGAAAAGTAAACCTACTGAGACGACAAATTAAGCTGATAGGATTTAAAACAAATTAGAATAAGACCACCTGTGAGGTAACACCTTTCCTTTAAAAAAAGCATTATGGTAATAGGTTAACGTGGTCCAAAGTTATGCGATAATAAAATACATAAAAAAAGAATAAAAAAATATTCTGACGAATTGATAACCTTCTCCTTTTTGTGAAGTCGTTTAAAAACAAATACTCCAGGAAGCTTTCAGCGTCAAATGATTTCAAGGTAAAATTGTCAAAGCTCCCAATAAACTTAAAGGAAATAATAAAATCATCAAAACAATTTCAGTCCTCACATTAGAGCTAAAGGAGTATAAAGTTTGCATTGTGTTTTCCTGTTTTCGTAGACATTTGAATAGTGGGGTCCCGCGAAATTTTCTTAGCATAACAAGGGTGCCGCGGTGAAAAAACTTTTGGGAACCCCTGATCTAATGTATATACATACATATATAAAAAATGAATTTCAGCTCCCGGATTCATAATATTGTGGTTAGAATGCGTCTATATATATTAGGGTGATTGACTTGGTTTTTCCAATCCGGTAGAATCTTTTTACAACGCTTTTATTTCAATATCTTTAGGCGGTGTTTTGGAAATCTTGATTTTTCGAATATCGATTAAACTAAGTGTTAAAAGCCACCTTTAAGCACTACTCAAATCCGGAAAAAGGCAGTACAAATGCAATAACATATTAAAAAACAGTTAAAATGAGATTAAACGTAAATTTTTCACTGATTTTATTTGTTTTACTGTTGATCTAAAAAATAAACTTTGAACTTATTTTGCTTTGCTATTTTTTAAATAAAAGCCATCTTTACTGTTTGTAGTTTTATTGCAATTTTTTGCATGATTGGTACCAAGATGAGCATTTTTACTGTATGAACACTATGTAAAATTAAATCGGTTTATCCTTTTTTTCTTAATTTCAAAATCGGTTTTTTTCTAAATTAAAACTGGTTTTAGAAAAAAGCGAATAACGGATCACACAACATTGACCAAATTTGATAATTTTCTGACAAGTGTCCGCAAACTGGACAATTTCCGTGACAATGGGTAGGTTCAGAAGGCGCAGAAGTTGTGCCCAACCGTTGCTAAAAAAATCAGTGATCGTAATGCGTCTTCTGAACGCATCTAGCTGTAAAATTCAAAACACACATCATATTGTCTCAAATGATCAGAATAATATTACGATCATCTTACACGCAACTGTTCAGTTGATCAGAAGTACAAAACAACGCGTTCAAAAGGTGCAATCGCAACAGTTAGTGAGCTGTTGCGCCTTCTGAACGTGCCCAATGTTAACATGCGTTCATTGAACAGAAGACATGTGGAAAAAATAATGTCTTTACTACTCATTCGTAAAATGTTTAATATGACTTTATTTCACTTCTGTAGTAGAAATAACGTAATATGCTTTTATTTCCAAAACAAAATGGAAATAAGACCATATGGTCTTATTGCGTATGGTGTCATTGCACTCCACTAACTTAGGTATACATGCCAGTAATCAAGTGTACTCTTTTTGGCATTTGGTTTTGAAATACGAATTTTAAAACAAGTCAATCAAATAAAATAACAAAAGTCCCCAACTATTCGAGGTCTCCTTAATTACTTTCCGTCCAACATTAAGGAACTGAATGCCATGGCGTTTAATTTATCTATCCTGCAACCTTTAGCGCCGTTTTCTCAAGTAGCTTTTAAAATTTGTCTGCCGTTTAAACACAAATTGTATCCTGAAAAAAATGTGTTTGAAGAGAATAGACTATTTTTGTTGTGACTCTATACATATAAACGCGTTTTAAAGGCTGTTGCGGTATGATCGCCAACGCATACTATTTTATATTGCCACTTACAGACTCACAGGTATTAGGGTACTGTGGTGGCCGTGTTACTTACTTTGAATTGCTAGTCATCAGATATTCTTTTTGGTATTTCCAGCAAAAAAATGCGTATGCAGGTCGTTCATATTTCGTATGAATATCCCATTAAAATTACATAAATTTGGTAGGACAATTGAAAAAAAAAATTGTAACAGCGATTTTTTGATGCAGTTTACTTCTATTTGACTCGTAGATCATGGATCCACAGTCTTGCCCCTAAATTTCAAATCCGCCATCTTAGATTTAAGTTTCTTGGGTTTTTTGCAATTTGCAAGCTTATTTTGCATTTTTCGTAAAAAATGGTTTAATACAAATCTATGGCGTAGCCAGGGGGGAGGGGGGCATTGGGAGGATAGATCCCCCTCCCCTTTCGTCATTGAACTACACTTATTTACCTTTGAATTAATAACACAATACTATTTTATCCTTCTGATTTAAAATTTTTTTATTTCAAACGGATGACAAATCATCTTTTAATGAATATATAAAATGATCGGTTGATGGATTATGGACTTGAATATTGAGCCTATGCATACTAGTCTTTTCAGACCTTTTGCGAAACACACTGGGCTTTTCAGGTGATAAAACAGGATTCGGAGTATGTGTACACATTGGTTCTGGTAGCAATAAAATATCAGACCGAAACAATACCGTAATTTTCCCGGTTTGAGATTGATGCGCTAAAACTCTACTCGCTTCTCTCTCCCGTCCATAAAAATCCGAATTCAGACGGTCTGAAAATACTAGGTGCAAGCTCATTAATTTAACCAGAGCACACAGTGGTGAAAAAATAGATAGCGACGTGACATTTTAACACGTTTTTTTTTATAAAAGTATTGCCCATTACCTAATAAAAACAAGTATGTTCAAATTTCAAACTTTGTACAAAAACTATGAAAATTCAACAAAATTTCACACTTTTAATGGCCTATTAAATTTTAGTATGATAAACTGCCAGTGTGAATTTGGAAAAAAATAGTACTAAGTACGGACATTTATTGATGAATTTATGGTGTCAGTTTTGGTTACGCGAAGGACGCAAAATTTATAAAATTTAAATATTTTCTCTATGTTTTAGCGTTATATTAAATGTAAATAGATACGCGTAAATATATATATATATGCAGATACATTCAATGTGTAAAAACTGAAGTGTATACTAACGAAACTTCTACAAAACAAAACTGGACTACACACTAATTAATTAAAATGGTGTAGTAATTTAATTTTTTTAAATTTATATAAAGCATCAATTCCCCATGGAATAACCGAGTAGACAAAAAATATATAACGGTAAAAATGGCACATACATACATACAGTGAAACCCGCTTAAGTACCCCCTCCCCGCTTAAGTACCTAACTCGTTTAAATAACCAACATTTTTGGACACCGTAAATTTTTTAATATAATCTGAAAAAAATCCCTCTCTTAAGTACCTCCCCGCTTATTTACCCAACCCGCCTAAGTATCTAAATTTTTCGTGCTCCATTTACAATTTTACTTAGAATTTTCCCCTTTTAAGTGCTCTTTTAAAATTCCTTAACCTTCATCCATCGTNAATCCGCCATCTTAGATTTAAGTTTCTTGGGTTTTTTGCAATTTGCAAGCTTATTTTGCATTTTTCGTAAAAAATGGTTTAATACAAATCTATGGCGTAGCCAGGGGGGAGGGGGGCATTGGGAGGATAGATCCCCCTCCCCTTTCGTCATTGAACTACACTTATTTACCTTTGAATTAATAACACAATACTATTTTATCCTTCTGATTTAAAATTTTTTTATTTCAAACGGATGACAAATCATCTTTTAATGAATATATAAAATGATCGGTTGATGGATTATGGACTTGAATATTGAGCCTATGCATACTAGTCTTTTCAGACCTTTTGCGAAACACACTGGGCTTTTCAGGTGATAAAACAGGATTCGGAGTATGTGTACACATTGGTTCTGGTAGCAATAAAATATCAGACCGAAACAATACCGTAATTTTCCCGGTTTGAGATTGATGCGCTAAAACTCTACTCGCTTCTCTCTCCCGTCCATAAAAATCCGAATTCAGACGGTCTGAAAATACTAGGTGCAAGCTCATTAATTTAACCAGAGCACACAGTGGTGAAAAAATAGATAGCGACGTGACATTTTAACACGTTTTTTTTTATAAAAGTATTGCCCATTACCTAATAAAAACAAGTATGTTCAAATTTCAAACTTTGTACAAAAACTATGAAAATTCAACAAAATTTCACACTTTTAATGGCCTATTAAATTTTAGTATGATAAACTGCCAGTGTGAATTTGGAAAAAAATAGTACTAAGTACGGACATTTATTGATGAATTTATGGTGTCAGTTTTGGTTACGCGAAGGACGCAAAATTTATAAAATTTAAATATTTTCTCTATGTTTTAGCGTTATATTAAATGTAAATAGATACGCGTAAATATATATATATATGCAGATACATTCAATGTGTAAAAACTGAAGTGTATACTAACGAAACTTCTACAAAACAAAACTGGACTACACACTAATTAATTAAAATGGTGTAGTAATTTAATTTTTTTAAATTTATATAAAGCATCAATTCCCCATGGAATAACCGAGTAGACAAAAAATATATAACGGTAAAAATGGCACATACATACATACAGTGAAACCCGCTTAAGTACCCCCTCCCCGCTTAAGTACCTAACTCGTTTAAATAACCAACATTTTTGGACACCGTAAATTTTTTAATATAATCTGAAAAAAATCCCTCTCTTAAGTACCTCCCCGCTTATTTACCCAACCCGCCTAAGTATCTAAATTTTTCGTGCTCCATTTACAATTTTACTTAGAATTTTCCCCTTTTAAGTGCTCTTTTAAAATTCCTTAACCTTCATCCATCGTTTGTATCGAATTGATGCAAATTTCGAAAACATGTTAAAATGTTAGGAAAATAGTTAATGTTTTGTATTATTTTCTGCAACAAATGCGTATAGTTCCCCCAAGCCTATTTTGTAATATAGAAAGCTTTTAAAAAATAGCATTTTAATTGTAAAAAATTAGCAAAAACTGCGAAATAATTTTACATTGTCACGGTTTTCGCCATTTTTGACAATTTCTGTTGAAAATACATAACATATTAAAATTCCAAGGTTGTAGAGAATTTCATTCTCCAAAACTCTTGTGCCTACTTTTTTTTGGTACGACGCTTAGATCATGGTCGGGAACGCGATACACATAGCGATGCGGGATGCGCCGTATGACTTAATTTCCACACCTTCACCTGCTTTCATTAAAAAAAAAAACGTTGCCCGTCAATTGGGCCTACTGGAAAAACCACGTTAAAAAAACGCGGTGAAAAACTCTACCTCAGCGCTGGTGTGGCAATGAGCCAAGCGTCTTACAACCTTGGAATTTCAATATGCTATGTATTTTCAACAGAAATCGTCAAAAAATGGCGAAAACCGTGACAATGCAAAATTTTTTCATAGGTTTTGCTAATTTTTTACAATAAAAAATGCTATTTTTAAAAAATCTTCTATATAATAAATGTGGGAAATGAAATTCTCTACATATATGCATTAAACCATTTTTTATGAAAAAATGCAAAATTAGCTTGCAAATCGCAAAAACCCAAAAAAAAAACCAAGATGGAGGAATGGAATGTTGCCAAATGAAATTTAGGGGCGAGACTGTGGATCCATGATCCACGTGTCAAATAGAAGTAAACTTCATCAAAAAATCGCTGTTACAATTTTTTTTAATTTTCCTACCAAATTTAACTAATTTTTCTGGGTTAATCGCTATGGTGCGCACGTTCCCGTCTGTGATCTAAGCGTCGTACAAAACAAATGTACGTATACAAGTTGTGAAGAATGAAATTCTCTACAACTTTGGAATTTCAATATGCTATGTATTTTCAACAGAAATTGTTTAAATATGGCGAAAATCGTGATAATGTACAATTTTTTGCAGTTTTTGCTAATTTTTTACAATAAAAAATGCTGTTTTTAAAAAACCTTCTGTATAAAAAACATGGGAAATTAAATTCTCTACGTACTTGTATATACCAATTTTTTACGAGAAATGCAAAATAAGCTTGCAAATTGGAAAAACACAAAAAACCTTAAATCCAAGATGGCGGAATGTTGCCAAATAAAATTTAGGGGCAAAACTGTGGATCCATTATCTACGTGTCAAATGGAAGTAAACTGCATCAAAAATTGCTGTTAACAAATTTTTTTAAGAAAAAGTCTAATTTTGCTGGGCTAGGAACAGCTTCAGGAAGAAATATCAAAAATCAACGTAATTTTTTAGCAATTTTAAAATCGCACTATGTATATCACACAAAAATTTAATACGCTTTAAAACGAGATTTTCGGGATGGCGTTGTTACAATACCGGAATCCCGGGATTAGTCCCGGGATTTAGATATTCATTACTTTTTAACAACTTCCACTCCAACTCTCCTACCATGAAATAAATAATAATAAATGGGTTTGAAACCTACTTTTTTATTTAAAGTGGCGTTTTCATTTTTTCTCTCTGACCGCAGGATTTATTTTGAAGGACTTTGTAATTTCTAGGATATTATTAATTCCAAAAATTAAAAAAAAATTCAATGCAATGTAGAATAAAAATATGGGTAACAAATGCAATAAGAAATTTCTTTAGAATTTAAAAAAATTAAATTTTTTGGATTCGCAAGGACGAATAGGTAATTTTTAAGCTGACAAAGTGAGAAGAACGAAATTTCAAGGATAAAATTTTAAAATGACATTTTCAATATTTACCAGCCCTTCTACACTAGAAACTTGAGTCTGCTTAAATTTTACAGGATTTCCTCATTAATTTTATACCCATACTTTTTCCCTAAGCACATTTCTCTGAATTTTACTATATTTGGTCCATGGTTTCGCGTGTATAATGAGCTAGACATTTATAAAAATATATTAATTATTAAATAAAAAAAGAAATATAGCCAATACTGGTCAAGAATAGGAGTTTCTATTATTGCCATCAGTGCAAATTACAGATCCCGAAAATCGAGACCTCAAAAAGTCTGGGATCCCGGGATCCCGGGATTAGAATTCCTACTAGGTATACATATATGATTACGCGCCTTTCTTCGCCGTCAACTAGGTTTTATCGTCGATTGGCTCACAATCTGCCGAATACACAAATATAATGGTGAATAATTGAAGCAGAAGCTTATATTTAGTCTAAGCGGTGCTGAGGTAAAGAAATTTGTAAAAATCGGGTTAATTGGGCTTATATTAGAAACATAGACGAAATATTTATAAAAAACGCGTTTTAGTCCTATTTGGCCCATATTCGAAATATATATACATAAATCTATGTATTGATGACGTAAGAAAAAAAATTAAGTATATAACCATTAGGTGGCACACAGTGTGGAAGATTAACTTTTTGTGACAAAATCGAATATATGGAGAACGAGACCAGGGGCCGGTAACACAAGCGCTACGTGTCCTACAAGTGTTCAAATAAATTAAACAAGTGTATGTAGATATTTTGTAACATGAAGCAACTTGTAGTTACAAGTAGCGTTCCTCTTGGAATTACTGCACTTTTTGTACAATTTTATTCTATTTCCGTAACACAACGAACACACTTGTATAGTTTTGTTGCGAATTTTTCTACAATTGTAAACAATTTTCTACCTATATCCAGCGCTGAGTAGATTCAGTTTAGTGAAGTATTCTACCGTGTGCGATCCATTTTGCTGTCGATATGTAGTCAAATGGTCAAATGATTCAGAAAGAGAAAACGAAAACGTTCCTACAGTGAATCGGTATCGGGAGAGAATGAATACTTTCTTCCTGAGGGACGAATGTCCAATATTTCTCCTACGGAATTAAACAACGGCTCTTTGCTAAATTTGCTACTTCTTTCCACTTCTCAACTTTACCAGTTGTTTCAATTTGTAGGAAAAGGCACCGAATAGAATTTCTTTATGTAATAAAGGATCTTTTGTAAAAAATGATATTTTTTCAAGCATTATTTGTCTTGCTTTAATTAATAGTATAAGTTTTATTTTTCACCGCAAGTGCTATACGTTTGCCGAAAACAAATGCTCGTAAATAACTTAATCAAGGCTATTAAAAAATTTTATATTGAAGTGCAAATCGCAATGCATCTACAAATGCTAGTAGAAACTACATTTACAAGTGTAGAATATTTCGCGGATAGCCACAAGTGTATAAAATAATACTGAGCTACAAAAAATTTTACAACTTGTAGCTACAAGCGAATCACTAATAACTTCTAAGCTTATGGTGCATTTACATGGTATGAAGCCATATGAACTGTTGATATGCTAAAATAGAGGGACTACATGTTCCAATGAGGAATTCAATGATATCGAGTGGGATGCATATAATACATTTTTTCATATGAAAAATTATGGGGAGATACTGTAAACATACTGTTGTGATACTGTTAAGCATATGAAATTATAGCAAGTTGAATTTTCATACATCTTCCCATAAAAAGTTTAACAGATGCAGAGATACCAATTCCCATTTTGATGCCTTTTTTAATATAAAACCCACCGAAAAGGAGGAAAGCGTCAACTCCGCCATTAACATGCATGTCAAAAGTAGAAATTTTAAAATGTAAAAACAATAAACAAACAATTTCAAAACAAAAAAAATCTTTGTACTAGATCTTTTTCAATAGAAGCAACTCACGTATGGTGGACAATAAAAATACAAAGCACTATGATAACATTCTTCTTCTTTTTTTTTGGCGCTGTAACCGCCTAAGCGATTTTGGCCGAGTTCAGCAAAGCACGCCAGTCGTTTCTCCTCTGTGCCAACTGACGCCAATTGGAAACGCCAAGTGAAGCCAAGTCCTTCTCCACCTGATCTTTCCATCGCAGTGGGGGCCTCCCTCTTCCTCTGCTACCACCAGCGGGTTCCGAGTTGAATACTTTCATGATAACATTACACAACATTTTATTGAGCTTTATATCACATTTAAGTAAAAATAAGCCTATATTGGCCAAGCTGGCAAAGAAATGAATATTTGTATTTTTTGTTGTTTACAAAAAGACTTGCCAAATATACATATAAGTCAAAATTATAGAAGGCATGTATGGCTTTCCCTTTCATTTTTTCATACAGTTGATGGATGGTGAAATAATAAGGTGTTGTCACTTAGGGGGTGGTTGTTGTAATTTTGGCAATTTCGGCATACCAGCGTTATAGTAATGCCTACTCTATTCATTGCAATTTCATTTCTGGGCAAAATGGAACAACAAATTTTGTTAAAAAGTATGCGTTGGTATCACTTACTACGTTTATACGCACGTATTATTTGCAAATTACAATTTGCAAAATGGTAAACTTTGCGATATAAACGCTGAGTTAATTTTGTATTTGTAAATAACTAAATCACGCAAATAAGTATTAACTAGTGGTTTATTTATATTATTATTAGGTTTATTTTCTCTTTCGATGGTCATCTTTTGCCTTTTAATAATCAAAACGTTGCCATTTTTAATTTTATTTTAATTTTCCACGTTCCTGCCTTTTTATTATCAGGCAATATTAAAAAATCATTTTTATTTGCAAATAGCTTACGTATAAACGTAGTAACTTTTTCTTTGTTTCGCTTTTGCTTTGACTTTTCGTTTCAAGTTCATTGGAAAATTTAAGCAATAATTTCCAATAATTGTGATTTTGTAAGTAAATTTTGGTAAAATATATACTGTATATATCCAACTGATTATTCGAGCAGTGCCTCGGATGGCTACGATAATGCACTTCGGTATTACAATTTAAATGCATAATTATTTTATAATATAACTGATAGAATTCAGAAATGTAATTTTAAAATGTTAACGAAAATAAAGGTCGTAGTAAAATTTCCTTTAAAGTTAAGATATTTTAAAACTATGTACGCATATATGTACATGTACTTCAGAACTTAAGGAAAAAATACAATAATAAAATAATAAAATTCTATACGGGCTAATAGGTCATTCTTAGTAGAATTTAAGAAAAAATTAAATCAAGATAACGGTAAAATTTAATTTGTTTTAATATGAATAAATGAGAGACGGAAAATAGTCCTTATTTTTTAAGTTTTAACCATCATCATATGTGTGTGGTACGTCCGTGTGGCCTTTAAGTTTTACAAATAATAACTTTAAGGTAGAAAAATATAACTGAATAATAATTATTAAAATAAATATATTTGATCGAAAAAATAAAAATTAAGTAATAATATTTTCTTTTGAGCGAAAAAATGAAACTGTAATTACACTGGTTTACAGAAAAAATATTTTATTGATGCAAGCTTCATTTGACCGGTGTGGAGTCCACTGATGTATGTATGTATTGGAAATAGTACCCAAAAAGTAGTAAAAATAATATTAATCTGTTCGCCCTTTTTCTACTACCCGAAAAAGCATGGCCGCAATTGGCATGCAGAAAAAGTGAGGTTATGTAAGTGATATCACCTTATATTTATTTCACCATGCAGTTGATGCTTCTTTCTGGCTTTTACAAAATGCAGGGATATCACACTTATTTCGGTACAATATGATCGTAATGTATTTTCAATTCCTAATTAAAGAAAAATATCCTACGAAAATGTTTGCCATTGTAGAACAGTAAGTGTATATTTGCAAACTAATGCAAAGAATGGAGTGTCATATCTTAAAAGCTTAGGAGAATCAACGAAACAAACAAACATTTTATGGTCTTATGTTTCCTTTCGCATTGCTATTTTTTCTAACTCTTTCTTTTGTTTAGCGCTGTAACCGCTTAAGTTATATTTTTTAATTTAAACATGTGAGTTATTTTCAATGAGCATTTTTTCCTTTGCTCCTGAATTTCAGGTACATTTTCTTGTAGTACCTCTCATTCTTTTTTATATCATACTAGCCAACCCGGCGAACTTCGTCCCGCCCATAATTAGATTTTTAATTTAATATTTTTGGTCCAACATTTTCTCCAACAGTCCACGATTTCCACTGGCAAATTCATCGGCTAAAATTATGGTTTGGTGGTCGTTTGCCGCCTTAAATAAACTAACGAAAGTGTTATGTCCATGAAGAAGGTCTCCGGCGGCAACAATGATCCGGATCTATAGTGAATTTGCCCTAGAAACTTTATCTTATAGTTGGTGGCAATTTCAAAATGGATGCGTATCCGTGTTCAACAGAAATACAATATACATACATAGACTGAGATGAAATACCTTAAAAGCCAGTCTCACGAAAGCAATTTTAGTGAAAAAATTATTTTTTTCTATCAGGTTCTATATTAAATTCAACAATTTATACAAATAAATCTTCATTAAATTGCTTTTATTAAACTGGCTTTTAAGATATTTCGACAGGTAGTGGTTTGAGATTTACCACTGCACAAATCAACCCTGGTATGTCCGAATGAAGCTAGTAATATTGGCAAATCACGTCCATTAGTCCAATCGTAATGCACGTAGGGATGCAAATTTTGGGGAGTAACATCGATGTTTCGATGCATAGGAAAAAAGAACATCGATGCTAAAATACATTGCCAGAAAAACATCGATATATCGATGGTTTCCGATGTTTCGAAATTTGTTAGGAAAATCTAATACTTTTCAATTCCAAATCTCTGTAATTCAATTATTGCCTTTATTTATTTACCATTCCTTCCCAATAAATAGAATCGAAATGCATGCCGTTGTAAGTTCGCTGAGCCTAAAGTTCCAAGGCCCAATTTCGTTGAAATTTCATCGGGATCCCGGTCCTTTTTTTAATAACTAAGTATGCATTTTTAATATCGAAAGATAAGAGTAAACTCAGAATTTTTGAATGTCCCTTTTACAAGAATAAATATTAAAATTCATTGCCAGTCAAAAAAATTTTAGGAGCATACTCAAGTAGCACACTGGTGTATAACTTGGTGTATATTTATGAATTTTGGTACATATGTGTTAAGATTAAAAAAAAAATAATATTTTGGTGTATTTGTCATCCCGCCAGTACTTCTTCACAAATCAAAATTCTACCTTTAACATTTTGGTACTATTTATTCATTGAGATTAGTACGAAAACTACACCAGCTCCTAAAATGCGCCACTTCTTTCATTTGGTTCACAAATAGCTCCACGTTAACAAATGTCATTAAAATTATTCAGGCGACATTCTGAGTAGTGATGTGCTGAATTCTCGGTACCCAATACTTGAAAAAAATTTCGGTACCCAATACTTCCTTTTCGGTACCCGATACCGATTCGACACACTAAACTTTCGTCATTATATCTGTGCCGTTCAATTCAAGTAGCTTAAGTCACTTTAGATGGTTTGACTTTGAATT
>NW_016157129.1:567487-568838 GCF_001687245.7 Rhagoletis zephyria | reverse complement strand
TGTATGTATGCATGTAGATATGTATGTACGTATATAAATATATAGCGTATGTATGGCTGGATGTGGATATGTATGTACGTATGTATGTACTTGTGGGTTTTATGTATGCATGTACGTATGTCTGTCAGTGTAGCGTAGGGGAGCTACGTTACAGTCCCCCCCCCACCGCATTCCGGGGGTTCGGCCGGTGTGTGTATTTTTAGTGCAATTTTATTGTACAAATATATATTTAGAAAAAAATTTACATAAAATAAACCATGATTTACATAAATCAAAATGTTAAGCTCAAGACACGTTAGAATTTTTTATTTTTTTTTATTTTTTTTTTGTTACTTATTGCTATACATAGTTTTCTTATTTCAGGTATGAAAGTACATTTCACTTAAAGGTAGAAAAAGGCAAAAAAGTTGTACATTTCATGCGTATATATATATATGTGATAATAAAAAAAAATTAGTCTTCCAATTCCATGGGGTGTTTTGACAGTCTTGGCGGGTTGTATTGCGTAATTAGCTTCCTTCTCAGTCTGTGAACTCTATCACTTGGCTTTGCTCATGATATCTGACCAGAGCGTGGTCTGCGTCCATGCGGAGGACATTGATTTTACGCTTATGCCAGCGGATCCGCCATTTTTGTAAGTTTTTGTGTGGGCGTTGTAAGCGGAGGTTTCGGAATGGGTTTTCCGGCGGTGCCCCCTTGATGTCCGCTGCCGGGTCTAATACGGGCTGAACTGTAGTTACCCCTTCGTTTTTGCCGCTGGTCGGCGGTGTTACTATGTCGCGTGTTTTGGTCGGGCGTGTGGTGGCTCCTTTGGTGTTGCCATAAGTTGACGGGTTGGTCGGATCTCGAGCTATGTCGTGACTCTCGGCGGGACGTGTAGTGATCGCGAACAGTGGGTTGCATTGGTCCACGTGTGGTGAGACTAAAGGTGGTCCGTGGAATATTTTCACGTCCAGGATACGGGGCTTGTTAGGTGGCCATGGGACGGCTTCGAAAGGAGGCTGCCATGGTGATATCGGCCGAGGCTCGTCTGGTGGTGTTGGTTGGCGGTTCTTTCTCCCTTGCTTGCGTGATGCCATCTCGGTGGTTCTCTTCTGAGTATTTCTGGACCTGGTAGTTTTGGTAGTATTAGGTGGGTTTATGTAGTTTTGACTGTAAGTAGAAGAGGATGAGAAAAAATGGTTGGTTGAAGTCTGGGCAGCAGATTATTGGTGCGGAAGTCAGTTTTCCCTTCAGCGCCTCGAATGCGTTGTTCTGTAATTCGCCCCATATCCAAGGTTGGTTCTTTTTAACCGACTTCCAAAAAAGGAGGAGGTTATCAGTTCGTCGGAATATTTTTTTTTTTTTTTTT
>NW_016157129.1:566937-567417 GCF_001687245.7 Rhagoletis zephyria | reverse complement strand
TCGAATGCGTTGTTCTGTAATTCGCCCCATGTCCAAGTTTGGTTCTTTTTGAGTAACTGGTTGAGGGGTGCCGCGAGTGTGGAGAAGTTAGCGATGAAGCGGCGGTACCAGGAGGCAAGTCCAAGGAAGCGGCGAAGCTCCTTGATGGTTCGGGGCGCAGTCATTTCCCGTACCGCGGCTACTTTTCCAGGGTCGGTGTGTATCCCTTCAGAGCTAACGATGTGTCCCAAGTAATGCAGTTTTTGTTGTACAAAACTGCATTTCTCGAAGTTGATTTGCATTTTGTGGTTCTTAGGTCTATGAAAGATTCGCGTAAGTAGGTCATATGTTCGGTGAACGTTTCGCCTAGCACGATGATATCGTCTAAGTAGGCGAACACTTTTGGTTGCAATTCCGGGCCGAGTATAGAGTCGAGGGCGCGCTGGAAGGTGGCTGGGGCGGAGTGTAGTCCGAAGGGCATTACCTTCCATTGAAAAAGTC
>NW_016157129.1:565079-566912 GCF_001687245.7 Rhagoletis zephyria | reverse complement strand
AAATCGACTCCTACGCCACCTGGCGACTTGTTTTTTTGCAGTGGTATTGTCTTTTCTATTGTCAATACACATCTCAAATATGAGGTGAATCGGACCATAAATACGGGTTTTACTAATAGCTCGACTCCTAGTGCCACCTAGCGGTTGACAAATTAAAGAAACAAATATCATAAAAATCGGTCCAGCCGTTCTTGAGTTATAAATGGTGTAACTAACGCGACTTTGTTTTATATATATAGATATATACAATCCGATGTTCGGGATAGTATTTTTAATATACCAGCAATATATGTAAAAGTAGTGGCGGCTGCTGTAGAGTAGTTATTAGCAGTGCGCGCTACCATTACGCAGCACCAGAGTTCAAGCCGAGTTTCCCACCAACATCAAAATATAAAAAACAAACAAGTTTTTTTCCAATAGCGGTCGTCCCTCTGCTGGTAATAGTAAACCTCCGAGTGTATTCTGTCAAGAAAACAACTTCTCATAAAAATACAATTGCCGTTCGGAGTCCTTTACTTTGTGTGACAAAATCAAGGCGCACGGCACATATCGGAGGAGAAGCTAGGCCAAACACTAACATATTGTGTAAGCGCTAATCTGCATATCGTCGTTTAAAGTACAAAAGCGCGTATCGTGGTTCAGCAAAACCTCGTAACTGATATTTGTGCCAAAAGAGATATTTGCTCACCGGAAGCTCCTATCATCAAGCCCTTAATCATTTATACTAAAATTTCGATACTTAGACATAAAAAGAGATAAGTAAATTTAAAAGAGAGAAACGTTTTTAGTTAGGACAAGTTTTACTCTCTCCTGTAAAATTTAGGCCACCTCACATACGAGGTTTTGTATTTTCTTGATGCGCGGTTTTGTACTACAAATGACGATATGTACATATTTTGGTGCCTTTTCAAGTATAAAATCCATTGAGAAACGAAAGAAAACGGCATCCCTGTGATTTGAACTTATGAAAAACGTTTTTAATATGACAGACAAAAAACGTAAACAAGCAATTTCTGAACAAAAAACGGCTTATCCACAAAGATGTTTGAATGGAAGCATTACAGATATGAAAAAATGGCNGGTTTATCCACAAAGATGTTTGAATGGAAGCATTACAGATATGAAAAAATGGCAAACCGCAAGGCTTTATTGGCAGTAGGTCCTTTTTAAAGAAGAAGAAAATAAGCTTCTACATAGTTTCGAAATTAGCACAAAATGAAATTTTTTTGTTTGTTGTTTACAAAAAAATACTTGGCAAGCATATAAGTCAAAATTGTGTTTCATTCATTTCTTCATAGACTTATTCATAGGCTTATTAACAGATTCATACCATGTAAATGCACCATTAAGTATTACAATTGTAAACATTAGGTTACAGGCCTCAGGTAGCGAAATAAATTTAACGACATTTTAAAGCTTTTGGGACGAAAAATATTGATATTTTTTGCAGCCCCGAAAATCTTTATTTTGACTCCAAAATACTATTAAAATTATCTTCAAATCAGAGAAGTTTTAACCGACCCAGTACAATTTACAGACTGCACATGTGCGTACATACATATATAAAACAAGTAAGAAAGTCTAAATTCGGGCGGAGCCGAACATTAAATACCTGGCGCAAGTATTAAATATATGTTTTTTCACCCTTCCGAAACCTTCCGCTAGATGGTAAGCCGAGGTGTATCAATTTTGAGTAAATTAGCGTCCTTCAATTTCGAAATATTGAAGTTTCAAGCATTTCTTAAATTTACCGTTATATGAGAATCGGCCGTTATTTTAGTCCGATTTCAATAATTTTCAACGTTTTGCTTACACGTGGCAAGTACAATAACC
>NW_016157129.1:559101-562594 GCF_001687245.7 Rhagoletis zephyria | reverse complement strand
CTGATCATTTATGTATACATTTGTCTATATCTATCTCGATTCGTTTTGGCTGTTACAAACAACCGTTATGTGAACAAAATTAATATACCCTTGTGCACAAGTGCGCTCGGGTATAAAAATTATACACGAAGAATCCATAGCCCCCTCCTCGATAAAAATGGAGTGACATGCAATTATCTTTATAAATTATGGATTGATTATTAAATTGTCAACTATAAGATACGTTAATTTATAGCTATGTGCTTATATATTTGTATTACGCGTCGCGCTGTCCACACGAAAGAATTGTAATTTGTGCATATCGCTATTCGATTTAAGCCAAAGCTGTTCGGAAAATGAACTAATTTCCTGGCATATGTTTACTGTTTACCGACCGCCACAAACATAATTATTTATTAAACGAGTTGGAATTATAATTTAATCAAAATTGCAAACGAGTTGCACATGTCTGCAACTATAAACACAGTCTCCTGTTTACCAAGTAATAAATCTTCTTATACGAAGGTAAGTTGAGATAAAATCAGTGTTACCGTTAACTTCACCGTTAAAGAATCGTCAAATATCTCCAAGTGTATCCACTTAGAAATGTAGGCATTTTTTATATAAGAACTGAAGTCCGTCCTTACTACTATTACACGGTGCTACAAAAAAAATCCATGAAATACACCCGAAACAAAACTCAGTGTAGGTTGTAGGTAGGGTCGGGTATAACATGAACTAGCCCTGGCATTCAGTAAGCGGTCTCTAGTCACTAATAGTGACTTTTGGTGGTGAGCTTGGATTTTGAGACTATTTGGTATTCAGTACGCTGTCTCACGTCTCTAGTCTCAAAGATAAGTCACTAATTTGTCAGCTGGCTAAGAGCAGGTCACAAAAACGCGAAAATGAAGCGAGGAAATTTGTTCAACAAGAATTTCATTAGGAAATAAATCCAAATGCTAAAGGCATACACAAACACTATCAGTTGATTGTGTGTTTGCTTTCACCACACATTTTTGGTGAACTTTTTGTGACTCTCTCCATCTGAATATCCCAATCGTCTCAAGTCACAAAAATAGTCACTAATTGCTAATCTCAAATTTAGTGACTTGAGATGAGACTGAATTACCGAATCCCAGGGTAGGTTTCTTATATTCAGTTTCTGAACCATCCATTTTTATTTTATTTCAAAACAACAGTTAGTACATGAGGCATTTCCGCCCCAACCAAGTACATATACGGCATTAGTATTGCTGTCACTTTTGAATTGATTTTTTCGCTTTATGAGAAACTAATTTGAAATTTGAAAAATGGCCTGCACATCAGCGTCAAAATACCTTTCTAATGATATGTAATTGTTTATACCTTAGAAGTATAGTTTAGCCGTAAAAGGGGTGTAAGAAAACAGCACGTGAGAGCCCAGTTTCTGACAATAAATGCATTGGCTTCTAATACTTGTTTTTGTAATATTTCCAAGGAATGAAACCAAAACCGTAACCATTTAAAACCGATTCGTTTTTCAAAATCAAAACCGAAACNAAAACAGCACGTGAGAGCCCAGTTTCTGACAATAAATGCATTGGCTTCTAATAACTACTTGTTTTTGTAATATTTCCAAGGAATGAAACCGAAACCGTAACCATTTAAAACCGATTCGTTTTTCAAAATCAAAACCGAAACCGTTATTCTGACCTGAAAAAGAACGGAACCGAAACAGTTTCAAGCACAGGTTTCAATCAATTTCCAGAAATTTATAAAAATCTAGCAATCAAAATTTGTTTTCTTCAGTAGAATAACTTTTTCACAATAAATGACTTGCGTAACAAATTTTTTGACTAGTATTTAGAAACACATCACAGATATCGTGGAGCTACGTGAACCATCACACGCTGCCACTAAAAAGCTGCAAATGAAACAGCTGGTACTCGGAGATTTTTTCGCAATATGGTCACAAAGTAAATCTAAAACAAAAAACAGAATTCTTCACTAGCTTCACATTTGTGTTCCGAAATGATAAGAAGAGTGGCCACTTTATTTAACAATGACGCATTTTTGAAGGATATTTTCATGGATCCGCATTACAACATTATTTTATCTTCTGCACACAGAGAAAAAGCTATTGCGTTACTAACAAATATATTCTGCAGAATGACTGCAGAGGAAAATACCATGAGCATCATAGTAATGAAAGCTCTGAAGACGAGTCTGATGATCTTCAATTAATGCTGTCTCAGTTAGACGCGAATCTAATTCCGATTATGTTAGTGGACCGAAAAGTTCTGAAATTATCCGTCCTCTGTTAGTGGGCTTTGGCAATCAAAGACGGCAAGAACGAAGTATTGATGTTCTACAATATTGGAAAAATGAGTCTCTGCGGAAATCGCAGTTAGCTCAGTTAGTTAAAATAGTTTAGCGGTTCGATTGCATTGATAAGAACTAATCAATTGTATATATCAATTGTATAAATAAATGTATTAGATTTTGCGAGTAGGATGTGACTCTTTTTAAACAAAAGATTATTATTATATTATAATATCAACAAAATTTCTGTGAAAATCACACTTGTATGTATCTATGTATGTATATTAAATACCTATCAGCAACAATATAATAAATAATATAATACAAAAATTTCTGCATTTAGTTCTAAGCAAATGTGGTGGAATTTGGTTATTAGTTTGTATAATTGATTCAGAGGTGTTTTCTTTATATAAATTAAAATTAATCACAATGTTTATTTTCGCCAAAAACAAGCCTTGGAAGGTACATATTTATTTAATAAATGATGTTTTTTTTTGTCAAACTTGTTTTCATTTATTCCAAAATCGAAACCGAAACGAAACCGAAACCGAAACAATTTTTGAAGAACTAAACCAAAACCGAAACCGAAACACTTTTCAAAACCGAAACCGAATACGGAACGTTTCACCCCCTACAAATTTTAGCTTTATTAGTTTTTAAGTCACAGAGTTTAGTGCTTTTCTTTTCTTTTCAAATCTGACCCTGTGCAAAATGTAGAAAAAATGCAAATTGTCTTCTTTCGCGGAATATGCAAAAAATTAAGTAGGGAATTTTTACACTGTATGAGACAACGAGTAATTCTTATTCATTCCCTCAAAAATTTAGTTTATCATGTTATAGCAGCCTTGTAATAAATCAGCGACGTGCTCCATCCAATTATTTGCCAAAATTAAAATTTAATATTCAATTCAAAAATCTCTTAATGGCCATAAGTACCTACTTATTATTTTATAAAATGCATATATATATATATATATATATATTTATAATATTCAGTCTTTAAATTTAAACAATATAATAAATAATAATATAATCGGCTCGTATATTTAAGTTGGCTCATTTATTTCAAACGTATCTCAGAATTTCATAATTTCTCTATATACAGATATCCCGGCCTGCTAAAATTATAGTCCTTGAGATATCCTGTTTGAAAATTGCAATAGCTTGATTCAAATGTTTGATAACATGGGAAGGGGGGGGGGGGGGGGAAAAA
>NW_016157129.1:558766-559056 GCF_001687245.7 Rhagoletis zephyria | reverse complement strand
TGAAATAACACAAACGGCAATAACGCATATTTGTGTTATTTCCCAATTGAATGTGAAATGACACAAATTTGCTTTATTTCATTTCTCGTTGAGCAATAAGACCAACTTTTAAACTTAACAATTGAGTAATAAAGCAAAATAGTGCACCCAGTTACATTTGACAAAAAGCAGTACATGGACAAGTTAAATGGACGGATTTGTATGTAAGTATACAATTTTGAAAGTGCCCAGCGTCGCGGCGGTCCGCGTTCGCGCGCTCGCGCAGGCGCCCCCCCCCCCCCCCCCCCCCC
>NW_016157129.1:556172-558745 GCF_001687245.7 Rhagoletis zephyria | reverse complement strand
CCCCCCCTCATCCCCTCGCCCTCTTTCAGAAGTTATGCACTGGTAGCATTATAGACGTTTAGAAAAAAGTATAATAATAAAATTACACTAGTTCACTTCTGAAACTGTTTTTTTAATGTCCAAGTAATGGGAATTATTGAGTATGGAGTTATTGCACCCCACCTGCTTGTACCGAGTACTCGTTCAAACTTAGAAGTCTGAGAGTAGGTACAATTCTACATATTTTTACATCACTATTTCGTACCACATGTTCGCTTCGTCTTCTTCTTCCTTCAATATTAAGTTTTACTCTCTCATTTTGACTATCGATTGCTCTCAGCTCTTTTGGTGCAATCTTGTATTCTATCATTCTTGTGTTCTATTTTGTCAATTAAACAACGTGTTTTTGATCGTGTTTGTGTCCATTGTAATACACGTGCTGTGCTAAAAAAATTGTAAATGATTGCCTTTGAAATGGAAGCAGAAATTATTTTAGAATACAGATTAATAGCTGGATTCAGGAAAACCAGCAAACTATTATATATAGAAAAAGAGGAGCAAATTTATAAATTCCTAACAAGGAAANGTATCGATTGCTCTCAGCTCTTTTGGCGCAATCTTGTATTCTATCATTCTTGTGTTCTATTTTGTCAATTAAACAACGTGTTTTTGATCGTGTTTGTGTCCATTGTAATACACGTGCTGTGCTAAAAAAATTGTAAATGATTGCCTTTGAAATGGAAGCAGAAAATATTTTAGAATACAGATTAATAGCTGGATTCAGGAAAACCAGCAAACTATTATATATAGAAAAAGAGGAGCAAATTTATAAATTCCTAACAAGGAAATGCAATGTTAAATATTATTATTCCTATAATGAATATTGCAAAATCGGTGTTGCGGTTGATTTCAATAACACTAAATACTGCCGCAAGATAGGTAAATTACATACGCATCAACGCGGTCCACAAACAGAATTATTTAAAAAATTGGAAATTATAAATAATATGAAATAGGACGTTAAAAAAACGCCATTGAAAAGATCAAGTGTGCGTGAAATTTTCGATGAAAACTGTAAAAAATTCAAGTAATCGTCACATTCAATACAGTATGGTACAATGCGGAGCCAATTGTTTAACATTAAACTTGAAGATTTTCCGAAGAGCCCAATGATTTTTGAAGACATAGTTCGTATATTTAAAAACGGAAAAGTATATAAGCAGTTTCGAGTTTCGCGATATGAGAAGGATGAGAGCGCATTCTATGTAGACACAGTGATCACAACAATTTTTTCTTATTCACTATTTGCTTCACCAACAATTACGAATTTTTTGCGCTNTCACTGTGATCACAACAAATTTTTCTTATTCACTATTTGCTTCACCAACAATTACGAATTTTTTGCGCTCCAAAAGCCCCTCTGAGCCTCGTACCTATATAGCGGAAGCAACTTTCAACGTGGTTCCCACCTCAAAACAATTTAAACAACTTCTTATAATTCACATTATCCATGCAGACCATGTAAGTTATATCCTGTATCTATGTTAAAAATAAAATAATAACAATTTATTTTCGCTTCTAGGGTTATCCTTTTATATATGTTTTAATGTCTAACAAGTCACAAGAGACATCTACACATCTTTTACAATACATCAGGTCAAATGTACTGGACTTGCACCCGCAAACTGTCATCACTGATTATGAAAATAGTATGCGTAATCCATTTAAAACTATCTAGCCAACAGTAAAATTGATTGGATGCTGGTTTAATTTTGCAAACGCTTTACGGCGAAAAGCGTTGAAAATACCAGATTTCATCAAAAATCTCAACAGAGAAAGAAAGCCAAACAAGTCTTTAATAAATTCTTTTACTTACCATTATTGAAGCCCACAGATGTGACAGAAGCATACCAAATGTTAAAAGCCGAAGTTAAGGATTATTTCGCACCATTTATAAAATATTTCAACTCCCAGTGGATGCCCAAGGTATAATAATGACTGCTATAATTATAATCTATACTATCTATATCTATACTAATTATATAAAGAGAAGTCCCTTTTTTTTGTAACAGGTAATCTCGCGAACGGCTGGTCCGATTTTCATGAAATTTTGTACACAAATAGCTTTTGGTAACCACCATGTTTTAGGCTAAAAAATTTTACTTTTTTTCTTGTAGGTGGACCAGGGACCGGTCTATTCGAAAAAATCTTATTATAGTCCGATTTGCTTAAAATTTAGTACGTAAGTAGCTTTTTAGCATATATGACCCATTTTTTCCGGGAAGTGGTCCAGGGACCGATCTATTCGAAAAAATCGAATTTACGGTCCGATTTGCTTAAAATTCGGTGCGCAGATAGCTTTTTAGCATGTATTAGCATATGTGATCAATTTTTTCCGAGAAGTGGACCAGGGACCGATCTATTCCAAAAAATCGCATTTATGGTCCGATTTGCTTAAAATTCGGTACGTAAGTAGTTTTTTAGCATATATTAGGATATATGGTCCATTTTTTCCGAGAAGTGGACCAGGGACTGATCTATTCGAAAAAATCGTATTTACGGTCCGATTTGCTTAAAATTCGGTACGTAGGTAG
>NW_016157129.1:552560-552794 GCF_001687245.7 Rhagoletis zephyria | reverse complement strand
ATCTTGTTACATGCCTCACGACGAGGAGGCGCCACCAAACGAGCTCCGGAGGTTGGTGGGAGAGGCCGAGAAGGCGAAACGCCCACTCATCATAGGCGAGGATGCCAACGCGCACAACACAGTATGGGGGAGTGGACATACCAACGAAAGGGGTGAGTCTTTACTAAACTTTATATTAATAAGTAATTTAGATATAGCTAACCGGGGTGAGGAACCAACTTATATTGGCCCTAC
>NW_016157129.1:547680-547864 GCF_001687245.7 Rhagoletis zephyria | reverse complement strand
TAGAACTCTACCAAAAAATTTCCAGAGATAAGCAGTATGAAAAATTCGGTTTGTATGGGAGATGTCACACCTCTTTTTACTATAGCTAAAGGAGGATGGTTCCGTGCGCAGAAGTGGAAAACTTTTGACTGCCATTCACCTGGGAGTGGCCAGAAGCGATTCTTGTGCGTACGGTTCAAATCGC
>NW_016157129.1:526058-546351 GCF_001687245.7 Rhagoletis zephyria | reverse complement strand
CACTTCCCGGAAAAAATGGGTCATATATGCTAATATATGCTAAAAAGCTACTTACGTACTAAATTTTAAGCAAATCGGACTATAATAAGATTTTTTCGAATATACCGGTCACTGGTCCACCTACAAGAAAAAAAGTAAAATTTTTAGCCTAAAACATGGTGGTTACCAAAAGCTATTTGTATACAAAATTTCATGAAAATCGGACCAGCCGTTCGCGAGATTACCTGTTACAAAAAAAAGGGACTTCTCTTTATATAATTAGTATAGATATAGATATCCCATTTTTTGTTTAATTTTAATTAAATTGAAATAAAGAACGTTCTTTTTCCTTCTGTCAGTAAACTGTTTTTGTTACAAATAGTATTAATAAGCAGTGGGAAATAAGGCAAATTTGTTTTCTTTCCAACCTTTGTTGGAAATAAAGTAAAACTCAGATTTTGGTTTTATTTCCCATTTAAAAGTGAAATAAAGCCAATTTTGCGTTATTGCCGTTTGTGTTATTTACCCCCATATAAATTCGTGCATTTATATAGGAAAGCAACAACCAAGCTGGCGAACAAAGCAAACATGTATGTATGTACTCTACATGGATATGTACAATCATACCTGTACTAGACTGTGTCAAATTAAAGGACTTTCTTCCGGTCCTATATGTATGACCATCTTAAGTTTTGAGTTAAGCACTCGGCACATTAAGCTCCTAATCACAGTCGTGTAATCGTTTCGGCATACTAAATTATAAAGCTTTTACGCCGAACAGATGTATTTCAATGAAGCTCTGTACATTACGATTCAAAATCGTGTTTTCGCCTAATCATAAAAGCTTCATGAATCGAAGCGCCCAACATTGTAAGGCGCTTGCAGTTTTGAAATCATCATTTGTTTACTTTTCTGTGTTGGAAATAAAATTTATTTGTCAATTCAATAGAACATAATTGAAAATGAATGATTTCGTGCTAAAATTCGTGCAAATTGTATTAAATTACAAGCGTTTATGCAATATTGCGGAGCAGAAATATTTGCGGAAATGCGTAGTTGCGAAAGAACGGCCAGAAAATTTGTTATGTGTAGAAAGTGTTTATTAGCTGGTGACTTATGCACCGCGTACAGAAGTCGAGTCGTCATGCATTCGTTGCGGCATGACGAAACGATTACTCTAGTTTGATTAGGCGCGTAATGTGCCGAGTGCCTTAGTTCTCACAAAAAAAAGAAGTTTAAATTTTTTTCTTTAAGGTGTTTTTCATACTGAAAATAAAATTTCGTAAAAGTGCTACGAAAAATTTCGCAGTCTTGGTTTTTGTACAATGTACGAGACTTTCGTTCATAATACCAACACATTTTTCATAACGACACAAGAGTTTAAGAACCATTCGTAAATATACTGATTTTATCAGTACAGTTCTGATTTTTCAACTCTTGTACTGATTTTATTCATTTCTTCAATCAGTACGCTAATGTCCTGATTTTTCAAAATTTGTACTGATTTGTACTGAATTTTCTATTCAAACATAATACTTTAGTATTTTCTTAAGGTTTTTACATAACGTTGGAACTTCCTTAAACTGTACTGAAAAAAATAAGAAGAAAATAATTTAATTATAGTTGACATGTTTTAGATAATTTTTGATATGCCCAAGAAATTAATACAACAAAAAGATGAATCGTTTTATGGTCATATCGCCGGGTCGTTACGTACCAGTTGCGATAATATGATGGAGCTTAAATTATTTAAAAAGAAGGCTTACATTTTTCTCGAGTGTTTTTAATTATCTCGAGAATAACTTTCAGTTTAATAACAATACATTTCAATATTCGAATGGCTTTCGCCTATAACTTACAACTACTTTTTCTCAATTTACTGACTCTCTAAAAAAGTTTTACATACAAGACATATAGTTAGATACTCTTTAAATTAAGCTTAAATTATTTAAAAAGAAGGCTTACATTTTTTTCGAGTGTTTTTAATTATCTCGAAAATAACTTTCAGTTTAATAACAATACAATTCAATATTCGAATGGCTTTTGCCTATAACTTACAACTCCTTTTTCTCAATTTACTGACTTTGTAAAAGAGTTTTACATACATGACATAGAGTTAGATACTCGTTTTAGCGAATTCTTAGTCTTTAGCAGTTTCTGCGTAGTTGAAAAATTATTTAAGCCATGAGGAAATATAGATGAACTCCTTAAAAGTGGTACTTTTTTACAGTATGAGAGGATCTTAAGAATAAAGTTTGTTTCCTGGCGCAAAGAGAGAAACCGGCTTCTAGTTAAAATTTTTGAAAGCGAACTTCAAATGAAAAGTAATTTTAAAATGAAGTGGATAGAATTCTTTGACTATTTAAACACTATAAATGGGAATTATCTCATTATTGCTATTCAAAAGTGTCATAAATATAAAATAATTTATTGGCTCCTTTGTACGATGATGTGTACACCCATGTTAAAATTAATAACATTTTTATATTTTATGAACTACTAGTGAAGCCGTACGGCGTTTTTATTTAAAATATTTTTTTTATAAAAAAAGGTATTTTTTCCTTTTAAATGTTTTTTCTCAGATTTATACATACGAAGTATACGAATTGCTTCTGATATGCAAAAGCGGGTTTAATCACGTTTGTGACGATATTAATTTTGTTTAAATCAGTTAAACTTGTTTGAAATATAAGATCTATACTTTTTCGAAGACCCGACCTTTGACCCCTTATAGCACATGTAACATAGAAAAAGATATATCTCGTTTAAATAAGAGAAAAGGGCGTACCACGACTATGTTTTTACTTTTTTTAGTAATTACAGTAATTTAAAGTAATTTTTTACCAAAGGTCGAACTTCGAATGGAGAATTAGCTTACCTATGACTCAATCTCTATTGTATTGAAAAAGTCACAAATATAAAATAATTTATTGGCTCCTGTGTATAATTAATAATACTTTTATTTTTTATGAACTATATTTTATTTATATACCGAAATATTGTTAAAAACAAGAACTCAGGCGTTTTAAATTATTTTCTGTTGCTTACATTCATAATTTTGCTTTGAATAAAAATGTACTGAAAAGTACTGATTTTTTTAGCATGAAAAAGTCTAATGTACTGATTTCGCGCATAAAAAATCTGGCAACCCTAATAAGGAAAGGACTTTCGCAAGGTATTTTTTCAGTACAATCTACGAAATCTTACGTTATTTTATGAAACACATTCGTAATTTACTGAACAAATCGCTGTACGAATAATTTTGTATGTTGTAGGAAGACATTCGAAATATTTATGTATGGTTTTAAAACTTACGAAATCTACAATTCTGTATTCGTACAATTTACTTAATATTTTGTACATAGTACTAATGGAGTATCATGTTTTTTAAATTCGTACAACAACGGACATTTTCGTACAATATACTAAATTTCCGGCAGTTTAATATTTCATCATATTTTTATATACCTTGGTGTCATTACGAAATTATTTGAGACGTATAATATAATTTTAAACGTTTTAAAAAGGAATTTGCTGGATAAAATTACAATATAAAATTAAATATTAAAGCTTTGGATATATGCTTTTAAGCATACAATGTTTTTAACATCGCCTGAGCCTTTCGCTGCAGTGTGGGACTTCATAAATAGGCAATTTCATCAGTTACCTATCAAGAGCAAGCCTAGGAACAGACGCACTATTTAATGAAATGAAAAGTAAGTATATGTATAGTTTTTCACTGAAACCTGCCTTTCAGACGCCTTATAATTTTTTTTAAACTTATAGTGGTCAAGCATCATCAAACATCGAAGAAGCAGCGAATCTGCCAAGTACCTCCACATAAAAATATTATAATGTTTAAGAAAGTAGAACCAGCATCTTTATATGCTTTCATATTTTATATCTTATTTTGTTAATAGAGTTTTGTTGAGTTTAACACTTTGCATTAATATACTTTATTGGATAAAGGCTACGCAATAAAAAATATGTAGTATACTTAGAACCCATTCGTAGGTAAAATAACCTTTTTTATTAATTTTAAACTACAGTGTAGTTAGAAAGTTTAGGTAAAACTTCTTATTTACGACAGTTATACTTGTAATATCTGCAGTTCTTTCGTAGAATTTATGGTTGCTTTCATTCTCCACACTGTAAAAAACATGGTACTAATTATAACACAACCCTTTAATTATATTATAATCACGAATGTTAAGCGTTTTTGTTAAACATTTTGTTAAACAAAAACGCCTAAAAATAAAGATAAAAACAAAATAAAAGTGTTGTGTTGTAATTCGTACCATGTTTTTTACAGAATGGAGAATGAAAGCAATCGCACATTCTACGAAACAAGCGCAGATTTTACGCAAATAATTTCGTTAAATAAACGAATTATTATTGTGCGTTTTACAAAAATTTCGTAATAAAAAACAATAAGAAATAGCACAAAATTCTTTAGTAAATAGTGCGAATACATTCGTAAAATGTACTAAAGTTCTTATGTCTCATATTTTCGTAGTATGTACGAAAACGGTTTTGTACAATCAACGAAAACTTTCGTGGCTCAAAATGACGAAAACTTTCTTAAGAAGTACGCAGGTTTTCGTTATACATATTTACGCAGATGAAAATGGTTAAAACTGGTCAGAAAAATTTCTATACCATCGTCGCCCACCGGGTTTGCCTATATTATATTTTTACTCTTCCCTTTACTGTGTCCACTTTTTCCCGTGTATAGCTTGTACCCACTTTTCAAAGACATTAATATGTTCAAATTTCATACGCCAAAAATACATGGAGATCCTAACCAGATACGAACGTACATACGTATAAGGACTACGCCGAATAACATTTTATTTATATACGTTTGCATTAAATACACTCACCTAAGGTTTTCGATACGCGGTCGCCGACTATGTGGCCGACTCCTTCGATGGCTGCGATCCTTTTTACACCGACAATCGCAGTGCATAATGCAGAGGGCGACTGACGAGATCACTGTTATCACAAATGGCACCGCAAAGAAATGTATGATTACCGCTACCTGATCGTCATGGTTGTACGACGTCAGCACGACCGTTTTATTCTTACGCGAATAATAGCATGGAAATATCGCACCTTCGACACCATAGAAGGCATTGAACGTTTTACATGTCACCGTTGGCGGATAGCCACACCCCTTTATATTCACTAGCAGTGTGGCTTCCTCCGACTGCTCCCACTCGGCTGTGAAGTTTGTGAAATCGGTCATGTTCTCGGGTATCGTAATATTTTGTTCGATAAACGTCACATAAATATGCACGCAACGATAGAGATCAGAAGTGCAACCTTCACGACACGAACTCCAGGAACAATTAAATATACCGATTAGATCTTCGCGCCGCGTAGTTGTGCATAGGGTCGGGCTATCGATGAAGTCATGGCTTAGTGTCGATATTGCCGGATCGACATAAAGCGGCACCAGGAACAGGAGCGAAGCTCCAGCCGTCACCGAGAAGAAGGCAAGTGTTGACGTGCCGTAGAAACTTGCCCGCTCGCGCCACGAACGAAAGCGCCGGTTGCCATTTTTCTTTTTTGGAGCCAGTTCTCGTTTTTTACGTAACCGTAATTCTTGTTGTTGCTGCTCGAGTAATAATTCTGAACTGCCACTCCTCATATTATTGTCCGTGCACACAGGGCGACGATTACTGCTGTAGCCGTAACCAGCGGCAGTTGCAGTCGCAGTCGCCCTCCCTCTAACGCCTGCTTCCGTGTCCGTATCCGCGACGTATATGAAGTTCGCTTGCGCGTTGGGGCTCACCTCGTAGCACGAGCAACGAGGTACAATGAGCGAACTTACGGCTTCTGCGTCGTCTGTGTCGACGTCGGTAACGTATTTTATGTCGGCGTCGCTCGTGGCTGTGGCGTTTACGTGGGTGACGCGGCTGACACGATTGATTCGGGCGGCACGTGAGGTGGTTGCGGTAGCAGAGACGGCAGTAGTAGTGGCTGTGACGGTGGCGGTGTTATCGCCACTAACAGCAGGAACTGGTGAAGCAGGAGCAATAGCGGTGGCAGCAACAGCAGCGGCCGCAGCTGTAACAGCTGGGGCAGCGGCTGCGCTGGGCCTTTCGCAATCGTTTCTGTCGTTGGTATATATGTTGCCAGTATTCTTGCTGATTTCTGTCGATGTGGGAAGAAATGAAATCGTGTTCGAATTTGTTGCTTCCACTGTTCCTGTGGTTTCGAACGTGGTTTTATTGTATAATTCCACAGTTGAAGCTGTTGTTGTTTTCGTGGGATAGTATTCGGTCGCTGCAGTCGGTTGTTGCAGTTTGTTATTTGTTTTGCTTTTTATATTTGTTGCTATAAAGCAATTATTGGAGTTGTTATTCTTCGATAGTATTAAACCAGCGTTGTTGCTGGCGGTGTTGTTGATGCCTTTGCTGTTGTTTGTACATGCGCGGTATAAAAAATTTAAAGGAGTGCAATGAAAGAGCGAGATTCGGTACGGAGCAGTAAGCCGCGAACATACTACGAATGAACTACCAACAAATCAGCGAATGAATTCAGCTTTGAGTCGTTGTTTCCGTTTTAATAATTGTGTTATATATGTACTGTCGTATTTACCATTTTTGTATGCTTTGTTGCATTGGTTGACAGCAAGTTGTTGTCATTATTGTCGTCGTTGGCATTGTTGCATCCATTTAGTTAAGGAAATGTGGTTAGAGAACCAGATTGCACTCACACGTCCAAGGAATGCGAGCGTAAATCGTTCTAATCACTTATGAAACGCGAGAGTATTTTCATACACACTGACATGTAAACGCACACGCGTGCACGTTTAAGACCGTTAGTGATTCACTGACCTAGTGGCCTATGCCACCCACATGCAGAGACGTACTACACGAAAGAGTCACTGCACTGACTACTGGCCAAAGGCATTGCCTGAGACATACTCACAGGATTTTGCGGCCTCTCAAACAACATTCGCAAGCTCGCAATCGTCGAGAGAGCCGTAGTACGAGTAATAAATAAGTTACAGCTGTTTAGCGATTTTTTCTACGCACATACCCAAACAAAGAAACGAAGAGAGCATACTAGTTGGGTAAAGTAAATGTATGAGTGTTTTTGGTTGATAAGGGGTGCGTCTTATGCAAGCGCCGGAGAAAGTTGAGATTTCGCTGCGCGAAGTGTCAGTTATGGCGAACGTAGCTGCAATCAGCTGTTATGTCTATGAGTAGTTGGCGTGGCCTATTGACAATGACAATGAAAGGCGACGACCACGACCACGAAGACAACACAGGCAACAGCAGCGGAGATGGCGATGAAGATGGCGATGTAAACGGCGCTCCAAAAATTACGACCAAAATGAGGAAAATACAGCAGACACGACTGGCAGCTGGCACCGAGGATAATTTTTTTTCTGTGCCAAAGATATTATTTTCAAAATCTGATGAAAACATTTAACATTTGTCGTTTTTTAATAATTTGATTGGGAAAATTCGAAAAATTTTTACTTCGAATGGCATTTCTTTAATTTTACACATACTACTAATTCACTTGCACTTATTTTAACTCTTCTTCAGTTTTACAGACTTAGACACATTTCTAGGATATTTGTAGAAAGATTCGTTGTTTTTGTTTGTTTCACGGATTCCCAGTGAGAAAATTTCGAAAGGAGTAGAAGAGGACGGGTTGGAAATGCTTTTTACACAAAATGTTCCGTAATAATTGATTTATTTCACATGTTGAATGGTTGTTGATATATTAGTTTTAAATTCTAAAAAATTAAGATATGTATGTCAATTGTTAATAGACACATCACAAGGGTATATTTATCTACATATTGAAAAATATAATATATCTTAACCTTGGAATGAAATAAAGCACCATATCACCAAAAACAAAGAAATAAAGCATCAGTGATCTACGCAAAAACAAAGAGAACTAAAACAACTCCATGTGAAGATAGGATGTTCAGAATAGGGCTGGCACTTGAAATCTTTCAATCTCTCGTTGTTTTCTTCATTTATTTGCCGAGGCGACTATACCGTTGCTAGTAAATTGGAAAATAGTTTAATTTTTGGTATACAGCGAATTTACCGACGTACAATCCTGTAAATCTTACTATAAAATTAACCCGTCAAAAAATTCCCCCACTTTTCATAATTAATAAGGGGTGAATTCTTTAACTTGATAACTATGTATATAAGAACATAAAGTAATCTATTTCGCCCATTATGGCTAAGGTCGTCTCCAACCTACATAAGTCCGCACAAGCGTTCATGTACCATAGAAAGGGTAAATTTTTATGAATATATATTTATATATTATGAAATACATAATTTAAAATAGCTTTTAGGCTAAAATATGTTACTTCGTTTCGTATCTAAACTTTCATAAGATTTTCCTACCCCTAATACTTATGTATTTAACAAACTTCTAATACATTAATTAATAGTATCTTCCTTTCTCATATCGAAACTATGTAAATATGTTTATTTATCAAAGATTTACATTGCGTGCAGTGAGTAAATTATGTGAACGTTTGGGATATGTGATTATATTGCAGAAAAAAATCAAATATAAAAACTGTTTAATCAGGCAGGTTCTGCAATTCACTTCAGAGTGAATTTCAATCAAACGGGCGGGCGTTGCAATTCACTCGGAAGTGAGTTGCAGAACCTTTATTTATGACAATTTATTTATTTATTTACATAAATCCAATTTAGGTTGTTTATAAATTTATGTATGCAGCACATATGTATGCATTTGGTCCCCAATTCGTGCCCATAACTCCATAAATAAAGTATCGATTTCGGAGTTTTATTCCCCTGGGTTGGCTAAAATGATGTTTCAGCTATTGAAGTATGTCCAAGACAGATCACGACCTTTTTAATCTGTTCCTATGATCAGTGTAAAAGTGTTAGTTGACGCTGCGCTGAAGTTCAAAAGGACGCCAAAAGTCATAGTGGCGATCGATATTAATTTTGTAAAAGGGGTTTTTCTTCTACAGGTGAGTTCTATACAAAGTTTAATTTTAAAATTTTTCAATATGTTCAACTGATTAGTATTTCATGCAATATTCAAGCGAATTTTTTAATAAAAGCAGTTTAAGCATATGTCGTAAGTAATTTTCTCTGGGTTTCAACAATAAAAAATGTATGTTTATTTCAAGATAATTGTATTTTAAACTACCGACCTTGTCCACTCATCTGTGCTCTTAGGTTTCCTTATAAGGACTTTTGTTGGCTTACGCATCGAACCAATGTTGTAGTTGCAAGATCAAAGAAGATTATGCACGCTTGGCAGAGATTTCACAGGTGGAAATAAGACCATCGGCAAAACTCATGACACCGAAAGGGATTAGTATTCCATATGGCATCAAAGCGCTACTATTTTTGGTCTATGTAAAAGTAGGATACTTTTCCTTAGTCGTTTCAATTTTTTTACTTTACAGACCGTTTTATTTTAACGCTATTTTTGCATTGGCCCAATCAAAAGTTCTTATTAGGCGCTGCGAAGCAAGCGGGCATTGGCTAGTCTATATATATAAAAATGAAATGTCTTTCGTACGACCGCGATGCCTGACAAAACGACTGAACCCATTTCAATACTGTACAAAGTAAATTTTGGATCTTCTGTGTGGAAGGTTTTCCGATTAGACATATTCTAAACTTTTTGCTGTTGTTGCCAAAAAATGAAGAAAGCTGAGTCGTCACAATTTTACAATTTTATAGTTTTCCGTATATTGTATGTCACTAAACTACCAAACGGCTAGACCGATTTCGTCACATATTTGGGACATATGTGGAGCTCCACACCAAAACGTTACATTTCCCAAACACAAAAAAAAATTACTTTTTAATACAAATCCTTTCTATTTACTGGTATCTGTCGATATTTTAACGGAGAAACCGAGATAATGCAACCAAACCTCCATTGAGTCGTATTGAAGTCTCTCGATCGCACTAAAACGTAACAATTACAGAAGCAACTTTTTCATCTATGAATATTTGGAACAAAAACAAAATTTCCACTGTACGTTTTTCTGCTTTACGACTATCATCGCATATTGGCTGCACCTATGAGTCAATGGGCACGTTCAGAAGGCGCAACAGCTCAGTAACTGTTGCGATTGCACCTTCTGAACGCGTTGTTTTGTTCTTCTGATCAACTGAACAGTTGCGTGTTAGATGATCGTAATATTTTTCTGATCATTTGAGACAACGTGTTGTGTGTTTTGCATTTGACAGCTAATGTATCAAGCCGCTCAGAAGACGCATTATGATCATTGATTTTTTTAGCAACGGTTGCGCTCAACTTCTGCACCTTCTGAACCTACCCAATATTTTGTCAGCTGTTTTCTTAGTTAGGTCTATGCGGTTATTTATAAAAAATACGAAGAATAACGACGTGATTTTGAATTAAACTTATGAAAAATGGAGCTTACTGTAAGCGATCTAAACCAAGGTCAACGAAATCATATTTCTCAATGGAAAAATAAGAGACGAGAAACGCGGGCCAAAAAGTGAGTACATATTTGCAATAATATGTAATAATGTACATACATACATATGTATTTATATGCCTACGACTTTTTACATATTTTATATGACTTTTTCCATGTTTTAGGTATGCAAATAAGGATCCTTTATTACTACAATTCAAGAGGCCGTGTAATCATAAGGGAAATAGTAAATTTATGTGTTCGATTATTTCTTTGCAAGTCATAGCAAAACAAAGGGAATTGTTTTTTAAGAACGAAGGTAAAGTTGAACAAGATAAGTTTTTTACCTGATTTATTGCACCCTATGGAACACAACGCCACCGTCCATCAATATATCAAAAACACAAGCCAAGGATGGCGACTTCTGTTTGCAAAAAGTTCTTCCAGGCAACATTCTTAATAAAAAATCGAAGATTAAACTCCATTGCAAAAATATTATACGATGGGGGTATTCCAAAAAAAAAGCGGGGGCGATAGAAAGACATCAAAATACAGTCCAAAGCGAGAGAAAGTTATCGCATTTTTGAAGACCTTACCTGCGAACGAGAGCCACTACAATAGACAGAAATCTGTTCGCTGTTACTTATCAAGTGATTTGAGTATCTTGAAATTAAGGAGAATGTATAATATTCTGTTAGTGTGGCGCTTCACGTGAAAAAAACATTTTTCTGGAAAATATTTAATACTTTAAATATTGGATTTTCTAGTCCGGCAACTGATGTGTGCTCAACTTGTTTCATGCTAAAAAACAAGATAAAATTAGAGAGAGATGAAATCAAAAAACAAGAATTTAGAACTCAACATAGAATTCATAAATTACGAGCGAACACTTTTTACGATTTACTAAAAAAAAATCTACCTAAAACAATAACATTGTGCTTTGACATGCAACAGGTACAACCGTTACCTAAATCGCCGATTGGGGATGCATTTTATCTAAGACAATTAAGTTTTTATACGTTGTGTGTAACTACAGCAGATACAAACAATCCCCCTTTTTATCAATGGACTGAAGATCAAGCTGGACGTGGATCAGTGTGCGTAAGCTCAGCACTGCTTAACTACTTGGATAATCTTTATTTTAAAGATACTGAAACATTACGTTTGTTTTGTGACGGCTGTGGTGGTCAAAACAAAAATCAGCATGTAATTCATAGCTTGATGTTTTGGCTTATGAAAAAAGCACCACTGTCATTGCTTAACATTGAGTTATATTTCCCAGTTAGAGGTCACAGTTTTCTGCCAGCAGATCGTGTGTTCGCCAGGGTTGAAAAAGATCTAAGAAAAGTAACGACTATTACAAAAAAAAAATCAGTATTGTCTTTAGGAGCGGATTGGAACTCGTATCACATCAAAATTTTAAGTAATTATTTTAGACCCATAAATGGGATACAAAATATGAAGCGTATATTCATTAAAAAATCTAAGAATAACCGTCAATGTTTGCTTAAAACACTTCCAAATTTCAAATACGAATCCACAGAGAAATATGGTTCATATTTGAAGAAAGGAAAACAGTTTCCAAAAGTATTGCCAAGTGCTGGATTAGGCAATAAAATATCGAATGAAAAAAAGAAAGACTTATCTAAGTTGCTGGAGAAACAATTTGGGAGAGCATGGAAGGATTTGGAAGATTTAAATTTTTTCGAAACAGTGTTGGACGAAGAAGCGGCTACTTTTGATATCGAAAAATTCGAAATTGACGATCAATTAGAAGTATGTAATTGTTGTGAGATTGATTGTGCACTTAAAATTTAAAAATAAAAATTCAGTATGTCTTTCTAATAAAACCTTAGTGTTATTTTTTTTTTTTTGAAAGATTTGAGATATAACATTTTTATAATGAACTCACCAAAACGTTACATTTCCAATCAGTCGCACCAAAAAGTAACATTTTGTTTTTGAATTAACTTGTAATGGTTTTTTTAGATAATTATTGCCTGTAAAAAACAAAACCTACTTAAATGACCAGCGGTAAAAAACAGACTTTGTCAATTTACGTAAAATCGCTTATGATGGAAATGTAGCATTTTGGTGTGGAACTCCACATATGTCAGCACCTTGAAGGGAAATATTCCAGATAAAACTTTAACCGCTAGGTGGTGCTGGGGTCGGGATATTCCTAAAAACTGCATTTAGTTGCAGATTTTGCTCATATTTGGAACATTTGTTAGCCAAATGAAAACGAATATTTGCACTAAAAAATTTCACGATACAGTGGGAGAATGATGGATATCTACACATATACATAAGTCACAATAAAATGTTGAAACCTCTTTTCTGAGGGCAACAATATATATCTAAACCAACTACGCTGGGAAACTGAAACTTGGCACGGATGCATAAATTTTAAATAGTCTACTTTTGGCAAAAACTGGGAGCTATTGGAAAAGGGGGTGTGGCACCTGCCATACAAACTGTACATCTCCTATCGCTTATCTCTGGAAACGCTTATGCTAACGTCCTTATCAATACAGCACTTATGGCGAAAGTGGTAGGTAATGGAAGAGGGGCGCGGCACCTTCCATACAAACTGAACTTCTCATATCGTCGATGTCTGGAACCACTCATGCTGACGTAATGAATTTTATCACAGCTACATATATATGTAATCAATAACGTACTTATTTCGAAAAGTGGAGGGTATTGGGAAAAGGGGCATGGTACCTCTCAAACAAACTGAACCCTTGATATCGCTTATCTCTGGAACCACTCATGCTGACGTCCTGAAATTTGCCACAGCTATATATGTTATCAATACCGCTCTTACGACGAAAAGCGGCAGGTATTGGAAAAGGGGGCGTGGCACCTCTCTTACTAATCGAATTTCTTATATCGCTTATTTTGCAGAAAATTTACCCAATGGATGGCGCTGCAGCCGAAATATATAGAAACCTTATGTATTTGGTCTGCTTTGGCCCTATGTTTATTATTACTTATTTATGATTTTCATCAAAAAAGTTAAAAAGTAATCGTTATATTTTAACCGATATGTTTTCAGTCAAAAATAACAGTTACCAATGACTTACACTTGACTTTTATTTTTTCGGTCAAATATAAAAGTTAAAATGTGACTTTTGTTTTTTCGGTCAAATATAAAAGTTAAAATTTGACTTATATTTTTTCAGTCAAATATAAAAGTGTAAACTCGACTTTTACTTTTTCCGAAGATTACGTTCGAAAAGCATTTATGAGAATAGGCACCTATAAGGAGAAGCGCATTGATGTTGATATGGACCTTATGGATTACTGGGAGAGTAAAAAATGTATTTATCCCCGACTAAGAGATCTGGCATGTATTATACATCAAGTGCCAGCGACACAAGTCTTCTACACTGACTCTACGCGTTCTCAGCACTAAGCATATTCTTAGCGATTTGCGATACAATTTGTTGGAGCAGAACTTGGCAGCGATATTAATTGTTAAATTGAATTCCGATTCATTCCTGTAAAGAGATGAATAATTTAAAGCTTAAATTAAATAAACTCAATATATTTACGGAAGATAGAAAACTGCAATTGAAAGGACGGGCATTTTTTATTAAAACATGTTAGTGGTATTCACCAAAGTGAGCAAGTGGCCTGGCAGTCTGGCAAAAGAGCAGATTAGCTCAAGCAATGCCAGTTGTCAACAGTCGTTGCTTGAGGTCATCTGCTCTTTGGCTAAAGTGCCAGGCTACTTGCTCAAGTTGGTGAATACCACTATTGTATTCTGAATATGTAAACTGCTATGTTGACCGAAACAATAAAAGTCAGATTTAACTTTTATAATTGACCGAAAAAATAAGTCAAGTTTTAACTTTTATATTTGACCGAAAAAATAAAAGTTAATTTTTAAAGTCAATTTTTAACTTTTATTTTTGACCGAAAAACTAAAAGTCAGATTTTAACTTTTTTTTATTTTTGACTGAAAAACTATCATTCAAAAAATAACGGTAACTGCTGACTTTTTTGAAAAAAGTAAAAAAAAAACTTTAGGATTAACATTCCTTGGCTAACAAGCATCACATTGCTATATATGTATAAATGTTAAAAAGACCAATTCTATCCGACTGACTTTTTGAATTGAAATTTTGAAAATAACTTATTTTCGGTCCCTGCTAGTTTCATTATGTATATGAAAAACTTGTACGTTAAATCTTTGACTATTTTCTCTTTTCGAGTTTTTTATTCACAAAACTTTACTCTGGATAGTTGTAGTAACATTGAACCACAAGATGCATTTGGAATTTTTCTGGCCGCATTTTCATTCGATTTTTGCGACGAAAAGCCTTGAATATACTAAACGTGAGCTCAACGTGGGTTGATACAAGTGGCGCCCAATTTAAATATGAAACGTTTAAAACTTTCATATTACTAGAACTAAGGCCTTTTTCCTTGCCTCTTACAATTAAAGGTAGAAAAGGCAAAACAAGACAACATAAAATGGGTATATATGGAAACAGGGAAAGCTAAATCGTGAACAGTCTTAATCGAATACACTCTATCTCTTTAATAGAAACCAGTAAGAAAGTCTAAGTTAGGGCGGAGCCGAACATTAAATACCCGGCGCAAGTATTTAATATATGACTTTCACCTTTCCGAAAGCTACCTCTACATGGTTAGCCGGGGCGTATCAATTTTGACTAAATTAGACCCCTTAAATTTCGAAATTTTGAAGTTTCAAGCAGTTCTGAAACCGTTATATGAAAAGCGGCCTAAATTTTAGTCCGATTTCAATAATTTTCAACATTTTGCTTTAATGTGGCAAGCACAATAACCACACCGAGTTTGGTACAAATTGGTATAACGGTTACCGCGATACATATATCTAGATTTCGTATTTCTCCAAATTACCGTTATATGGGATATGGGCGTGGTTATTGTCCGATTTCAAAAATTTGCGGCCATTTGGTATGCTGTGTGAAGGCCAACAACTGTGCCAAGTTTGGAAGAAATTGGTGCAGCGGTTCCTAAGATATATACATGTAACCATAAGTGGGCGTGGCTACGCCAATTTTTCAAAAATTTATAATATTCTTATTTTTCGTCTAAAACTTATTGTAAATATTAACTTTGAGTGAATAATATCCAGTAGTTACTAAAATATCGCAGTTTTCGTATTTCTGAAAATTACCGTTATATGGGAAGTGGGCGTGGTTACAGTCCGATTTCGCCCATTTTCAATACCAACCTACCTTGGATAAAATTAAACCTACATACCAAATTTCGTTGAGATATCTCAATTTTTGCTCGAGTTATCGTGCGCACGGACGGACGGACAGAAGGACAGACGGACGGCCAGACAGACGTGGCTTAATCGACTTCTCTATTCATTCTGAGCATTTATGTATACATTTGTCTATATCTATTCCGATTCGTTTTGGCTGTTACAAACAACCGTTATGTGAACCAAATTTATATACCCTTGTGCACAAGTGCGCTCGGGTATAAAAAGGAAATTTCCATAAAATCGATTCCCTGCTTATGAGGTATCATTGGTAAGGTATTTTCTCATCCTTTTAATTTCTTTGCGAATAAGCTCAATTGAATTACAAGAGGGGAAGAAAAGATAAACGAGTGCCGTTCGATGTTGAATTTAAATGTTTTGGTATTGAATAAAGAAAAATTAGGGCGTGAATGAGTTTTTTTTTGCAAAGAAATAAAAAGGGTGAGAAAATACTTTCCACTGATACCTCACAAGTCTATATCGGTCAAGTTTTGGAGCAGTTATTCAAGTTTTTCTAACACAAATCTTTGAAAAAAGTTAAAAAAAAACAGCATCAAAAGTCTCATTTTTATTATTCCGTTGATACAATTCTTTCATATTTTTATGTAGATTTTTTAATCTTAAACTGTTGTGTCATCTGAGGATGTTTTTCCCGAAAATCCCTTAATAAATAATTTTTATTCTTAAAAACTCAATTTTTAGAGGTATTTTCAAACCGGTTCAGTTCACGTAAATCTTAATATATTTCCGAAATATTTTGGTAGAAGTCTTACAGTCTAGTATAGGTTTGGTAATCCCGCCGGAAAAACCGCAACTTTTTTTAGTGATGCAGACTAGTGTACAGTAGTCGAAAAATTATAGCCGCACCAAATTTTCACAAGTTTTAAAATATTATTTTTGTTGTTATTTATTTTTGGTCAGTTTTTTATAGTTTATTCTTTAACAACATCCGTATAAATACAAGTTTAAAGGCAGTGTCACACGATTGGGTTTTTGCCAAAATTTCGTGCAAATCGTATCCCAATTGTGTGAATACCCAAATATTTTTCTTTATCCCAATCACAAAAACTAATCTATTGGAATTTTTCGATAGAACATCGCTGTATTGAACCAATTTTTTGACTACAAAAAAATCCCTTTTTTATTTTGTACTATTCTGTACAAATGTACCAATCGAGTGCCACTGCCTTACAAATTTATGCAATTAAAAAAAATCAACAAAGTTTCGTAAAAAGTTCGAGATTTTTAATTAGATTCTGAGCATGTGGTTTTTATGCCCATTGAATTCTAGTAGAATAAAGTGCAAGTATCAAATGGCTAAAAACTACGACTGATTTTTTAGAATTTCTAAAACAACTCGAAATTAGTACAAAAGTTTGATTTTTTTTAATATTGCACAAATTTGGAAACATGGATTTACACGGGTTTTCTTAAAGAAATAATTATATCTTTATAAAAAAAAAAAATACCAAAATTAAATAACAACGAAAACAATACGTTAAAACTTGGCAAAAAGTGGTTCGGCTATAATTGTTTGACCACTGTATGTATTTTTTAATGGGACCTAATGTTCTTCTCGTGTTAGTGAAGTACGCATTCGCAATGCAAATCGAAGAACTTTTGATAAGCGAAGTACTTGAGACTTAAACCACTAGCGACGAAATTTTTAAAGCTATCGACAAATTTGTACAGAAAAATAGTTTGAAATGAAGCAAGTGTGCGGACATTTGCAGCGGTTGGAAAAACTAAAGGAGGAGGATGTCTAGGATGAAGCAAGAGACAGAAAACGCCCCGAGAAGTCATTGTATGATCCGTCGGTATTCCCTGGTGACTAGGAAGATGCCGGCACTAAATTTAAAACCCGTACTGGAGGACGCTGCGATGATAACAGAGGCCTGTGAAATTAAAATACATCTTTGGTTTTTTTCTAGCACGTCGATTTTTTTTATTGGTGACATGTATATTTTAGCATTTCTAGCAATGTGCATGAAAACCCCATAAATAAACAAAGTAAATCGGAAAAATGTATGTAGCTTCGAAGTTAACGCCAAGACAATTGATAACAGCCGGTTTCACCAATTTAAATGGAAAATGATTTTTTATTTTCTGTCAATTTACAATTAAAAAAAAAAATTTAAATCATTTTTCACCTGAATTTCTTTCGTGAAATTGGCTGTAAAAGTTATTTTCTTAGCGCATTACCAGCGTTAACTTGGAAGGTTTAGAAAAAACCATTGTCGAAAATTTTCCCAACAGTGACTCTGAGGATGTCTACAGCTGGATAACAAACCCGTTTTCATGTGAACCGAAAACCAAACCTACTGAGATGACAAATTAAGCTTTTGAAAACCTTCTGGACATCAGTGAAGACGCATATTGAATATTAAATACTACGAAGGGAGCCAAGAGAGTTCTGGATGCAAGTATATACACAAAACACTGCTGTTGGCAAGATTGCATTAAAAATACTAATGACTTTTACTTTAAAATTTCTATGTGAGACTGCATTTTAACAAATGTTTACATAAGCAAGTAATTTTTAAACAAAAAATAAAACCGACTTCAACTCCCATATACAAATTTAAGATTATCGTTAATCTCTTCATGATCCAATGATCGGATTTAAACCAAATTAGAGTGGGACCACTTGTGAGGTAACCTCTCCTTTCCTTAAAAAAAAAGAATGATAATAATCGGTTGACGTGGTTCAAACTTATAATAATAAAAAAATATTCTGACGAATTGATAACCTTCTCCTTTTTGTGAAGTCGGTTAAAAACAATTACACCAGTAAACTCTTTACACAGTAAAATTTTCAAAGATCCCAATAAATTTAAAAGAAATAATAAAATCATCAAAACAATTTCAGTTCTCACATTAAAGCTAATGGAGCATAAAGTTTGCACTGTGTTTTCTTGTTTTCGCAGACATTTGATGAGTAGGGGTGCCGCGAAATTTTTTTAGCACAACAAGGGTGCCGCGGTGAAAAAAGTTTGGAACCCCTGCAATATGCATTGCAATGTATGGGAAAATTGTTCATCCTGTGGGACAGCGATGATTCTAGGCACGCGAATGTGTGCTCCTTCTAAGGACTTTATATTGACTTACGCATCGGATCAATGTTGTAGTTGCAAAATCATAGAAAATTATGCACGATTGGCAGAGATTTCACATATGGAAATAGGACCATCGGTAAAGCCCATGACTTCAAAAGCGTTTAGTATTCCATATAGCATCACAGCGCTATTGTTCTTGGCCTATGTGTGAGGGGGATTCTGCTCTTTAGTCGTTTTAAATTTTTTACTATACAGACAGTTCTTGATTTTAAACGTTATTTTTGTGTTAGCCCACGCAAAAGTTCTCATTAGGCGCCGCGAAGCAAGCAGGAATTGGCTAGTTCTTAATATAATTTTTAACAAAATTATTGCGCTTAAGATTTTCGGCGCCATATTATAGAGCCATTTTGATTTTTTTTTTACGTCAGATTCGAATTTATCGACCTGTATCAGAAATCACTGTGTGCAGTTTGAATCTTTAAGTAAATAATTCATGTCATAATCTGAAGACTTGTTGTCAATTAATTCTAATGGAGTTGTTAATGATTTATGTACATACATCACTTCAGTTCTATATGCCCTATATTTTTCACTTTAAATCCCGTAAGTTGTTTATTATCACTATTCTAGGAGACAAAGAAAAACTAATTTCTACTTTTTAGTCCAACTAAAGAACCATGGCATATTAAAGTTTTTATTTGATTTTTTCCCCTCTGAAAAAGGGTCAGAACGAAAGTGTAGTTAAAAAAGGACCAAAAAACTTTCCGTTTCAGAGCCATTTTCTGCACTTTTCTAGACATCACTCACACTTTAAGCTTAGAATCCAGTTCTCAAGAAAAAAGCAAAAACTCGATATAAAACAAGTAAGAAAGTCTAAGTTCGGGCGGAGCCGAACATTAAATACCCGGCGCAAGTATTAAATATACGTTTTTCACCTTTCCGAAAGCTACCGCTACATGGTAAGCCGGGGTGTATCAATTTTGAGTAAGCGTCCTTAAATTTCGAAATATTGAAGTTTCAAGCATTTCTGAAATTTACCGTTATATGAAAAGCGGCCGTAATTTTAGTCCGATTTCAATCATTTTCAACGCTTTGCTTCTGTGTGGCAAGTACAATAACCACACCGAGTTTGGTACAAATTGGTAGAACGGTTACCGATATACATATATGTGATCATAAGTGGGCGGTGCCACGCCCGTTTTCCAAAATTTTACCATAAGCGTATTTCTTGGTAAAGAATTGTTGCAAGCGTCAATTTTGAATAAATTAGCTTTAATATTTACTGATTTATCGAAGATTTTGTATTTCTCTAAATTACCGTTATATGGGATGTGGGCGTGGTTATTGTCCGATTTTAAAAATTTTCGGCCATTTAGTATGCTGTACCAAGGCCAACATCTGTGCCAAGTTTGGAAGAAATTGGTGCACCGGTTACCAAGGTATACACATGTAACCATAAGTGGGCGTGGCTGCGCCCATTTTCCAAAAATTTATAATATTCTTATTTTTCGTCTGAAAATTATTGTAAATATCAATTTTGAATGAATTATCTTCAGTAGT